>NC_045966.1:9457909-9712909 GCF_010909765.2 Amblyraja radiata | reverse complement strand
ACTGATATGTAATCTTCCCTTTTCTGAATCAGGAAAAACTATTGAATTGAATAAACGTTAGTTTAGTTTAGATAGACACAAAACGCTGGAGTAACTCAGCGGGACAGGCAGCATCTCTGGAGAGAAGGAATGGGTGACGTTTCGGGGTCGCGACCCTTCTTCAGACTTTAGTTTCGTTTAGTTTTGTTCAGTTTAGCTTAGTTTATTTCCGTTTTTATTCCTGAAAATATCATGTTTTGCTGAAAGAAAGCGAAAAAGTGATTTTAGTGATTTATTAAATCTTAATTACAGCTTAACAAACTCTCCGCCCTGAAAAATATTGATTTCTATGCCTTCCAAATTGAAAGTCACTTGAATAGATATTTTTATTGGATGTAATGGATTTTAATTTTAAAATCTTAATTTAAGATGTAATCTCAATCATTTATCATAGTTCCAATCTTTGTGCTCTGTAAAATGTTTGAAAAGATAATTAAAAATTTATTTTTTGCGGGGAAAGGTTGGGCCTGGCATGTATCTGGTCACAGAGTCATAGAGTCACATAGCGTTGAAACAGGCCCTTCAGCCCGACTTGCCCACACCGGCCAACAGGTCCCAGCTATCCTAGCCCCACCTGCCTGAGTTTGGTCCTCCAAACCTGTCCTAGCTGTTTCTTAAACGTAGGGACAATCCCTGACTCAACAACCTGCTCTGGCAGATCATTCCTTACACCATTTGTGTGAGATTGTTCTGCTGTATAACACCTATGAAAATTGAATTAAAAGCGAGTTGGAGTATTAATAGGAATAACATCCACTGATGCAGAAAAACTGCTGGTTCAGCACAACCAAAGTCTCGAGTGTGCCAGATTTAACAGAGTTTAGCTGAACCACATCAATTATTCCACTGCCCTTCATCCCTTAAATGACATTAGTGACCAGTTGCTTTGTTTATAACAACATGATAAAGTCACAGTCTGTTTTCAGATGTTAAATATTGTGAATTGAGATTCTCATCTTGCCATGCACTTAAACTAACATACTTAGAACATGGAACATAGAACAGTACAGCACAGGGATGGCCCTTCGCAAAGAATGTCAGTGAAACCATTTTTCTTTCTAAACATTGATCCTGCAATTTCATGATCACCACAGTGGTGGCACAGGGGCGCAGTGGTAGAGTTGCTGCCTTACAGCACCAGAGACGCGGGTTCGATCCTGACTATGGGTGCCGGCTGTGTGGAATTTGCACGTTCTCCTTGTGACCGACCGCACGCGTGGGTTTTCTCCCGGTGCTCCAGATTCCTCCCGCTTTTCGAAGGTCTGCAGGTTTGTAGGTTAATTGGCTTCTGGAAATTGTCCCTAGTGTGTAGGATTGGAAGAATGTGCGGGCGATGGTGGTTGGTGCGGACTCGGTGGGCCAAAGGCCCTGTTTCCACACAGTATCTGTGACCTAAACTCATCTAAACTGACTAAACCTTCGCATAATTTAGTTTGTTATCACAGATTAATTTAATTAGGTTGAATAAGTTAGGTCTTTATTCTCTGGAGCGCAGAAGGTTAAGGGGGGACTTGATAGAGGTCTTTAAAATGATGAGAGGGATAGACAGAGTTGATGTGATCAAGCTTTTCCCTTTGAGAATAGGGAAGATTCAAACAAGAGGACATAACTTCAGAATTAAGGGACAGAAGTTTAGGGGTAACATGAGGGGGAACTTCTTTACTCAGAGAGTGGTAGCTGTGTGGAATGAGCTTCCAGTGGAAGTGGTGGCGGCAGGTTCGTTGGTATCATTTAAAAATAAATTGGATAGGCATATGGATGAGAAGGGAATGGAGGGTTATGGTATGAGTGCAGGCAGGTGGGACTAAGGGAAAAAAGTTGTTCGGCACGGACTTGTAAGGCCGAGATGGCCTGTTTCCGTGCTGTAATTGTTATATGGTTATATGGTTATAAGTGAATCACAATTCTCACCTACATTTACAGGATTTGAATTCCGGTCACTAATTTTTAGTCTCTGTCTCTGGGTTACCAGCAAAACACTAAGTACTAGTGGAACTCAGGCAACATCTGTGGAGGGAATGGACAGCCCATGCATCAGGACATTATGGACATTGTGAACTTTGGATTTTGTCTCTTGATCTGCTGCGCTACAATGCTATATTCCAAACTCTGTATTTTCCCCTTCGCTCCACCCATCGTACTTGAGTTTGGCGTGATTAAGAACCACAGTTTAAGAATAAGGGGTAAGCCATTTAGAACGGAGACGAGGAAACACTTTTCCTCACAGATAGTTGTGAGTCTGTGGAATTCTCTGCTTCAGAGGGCGGTGGAGGCAGGTTCTCTGGATACTTTCAAGAGAGAGCTAGATAGGGCTCTTAAAGATAGCGGAGTCAGGGGATATGTGGAGAAGGAAGGAACGGGGTACTGATTGGGGTATGATCAACTATGATCACATTGAATGGCGGTGCTGGCTCGAAGGGCCGAATGGCCTATTCCTGCACCTATTGTCTATTGTCTATTGATTGTATTTATGTAGCGTATTGTCTGATTTGATTGGATATTGTGTGAAACAAAGGTTTTTTACAGTACGTTGGCACATGTGACAATGATAAACCTAGACATAAAACTTGGGTTTGAACAGTTTGAAGAAAGGCCCCAACTCGAAACATCATCTGTCCATTCCTCCACAGATGCTGCCTGACCCGCTGAGTTTAGTTTAGTTTAGAGATACAGAATGGAAACAGGCCCTTTGGCCCACTGTGTAAGAAAGAACTGCAGATGCTGGTTTAAATCGAAGGTAGACACAAAATGCCGGAGTAACTCAGCGGGTGAGGCAGCATCTCTGGAGAGACGGAGTGGGCGACGTTTCAGGTCAAGACTGATCAGTCTGAAGAAAGGTCTCGACCCGAAACATCGCCCATTTCCTCTCTACAGAGATGCTGCCTCACCCACTGAGTTACTCCAGCATTTTGTGTCTACCTTTGGCCCACTGGGTCCGCGCCGACCAGCGATTCACGCACTCTAACCTTATCCCAAACACACTAGGGACAATTTACAATTTTACCAAGCCATTTAACCTACAAGCCTGCCGAATTCTGCTCCTACACTTTATGAATTTACGTAAAAAGGAGATTACTAATAAACACAAACAGTTCACACTCATTGATTTAATAAGTTTCCAGTTGAGTATTTTAAATATTTTAGTTGGGGGAAAAAAATTAGCAACTTTAAACACTTATTATACCAGTAAACACTTTGCAGTTTGTGAAGTTGATCTCTTCCGACAGGGAGGTCTAATTTAAACAGTAAGAGAATCATCAAATGATTTCCGAGGTGCTGCATTTTGACAACTTGTCAGTTCTGTTTAAGTAGGCAATTTATTTAGTACATCCCCTGTTGCAGAAACATGATATGTGTTTTTATCCTTTGCAATGAAAAACCAGCCCAGCGCCATTTAAATACAATAAAATGCTGCATTTTTATTTCACATGAAACACTCAACTTCCAGTGTCTGGTTTTCCAGGATAGATATCGCAGTTACATCCCCGTAAGGGCACTTAGAGATACTACAGATGTGTGCGTTTATTCATCTGAGCTTTAGTGACTAGAATCACCTCATCTCAAGTAACCAGAGACAGAGGGAGTTTGAGAAGTGATTGGTTTGATGGAAAGAAGCCAAATTTACTTTAGATCCTCAGAAGACCCTGGTATAAGTAACGCTTTAACCACAGTGGAAGATAGACACAACATGCTGGAGTAACTCAGCGGGTCAGGCAGCATCTCTGGAGAAAAAGGAATAGGTGACGTTTCAGGACGAGGTGAGTTAGATCCAGCTGAGATCTGGTGAATCTGGTGCTGGATGTTTACGTTAACTTATGTGGTGTGTCTTGTTGCTTTTTTTTAGTATGGTTGTACGATAAATCGAATTTCACCATACCTTAATTGGTACATATGACTATAAACTGACCTTGAAACCTTGAAACCTTGACCTTGGTTAGAAGAGATACCTCCATCAATCAGTCAACCAGTTAGGACTGGTGTCCAAATGTACTTGGAATCATGCAGCAGGGAAACAGACCTTTCAGCCCAACCTGCCCATGCTGGCCAACATGCCCAATCTACACTAGTCCCACCTGCCTGCGTTTGGCCCATATTCTTCTAAACCTTTCCTATCCATGTACCTGTCCAAATGTCTTTTAAAAGTTGCTGTTGTACCTGTCTCGACCAGTCAGAGGCCATGCTGCAAGATGCACCGAGTGATGTCGACTGGAATATGTTCGAAGCAAGTTCCAGTGACGTCAGTGAGTTCGCGGAAGCAGTCACGGACTTCATCGCAACAGTAACTGACAACATCGTCCCCACGGTAAGGGTAAGCACCTTTCCGAACCAAAAACCCTGGGTAGACAGTTCCGTTCGTGTGGCCTTGAATGCTCGCACCGCTGCCTACAACTCGGGCCTGGCATCAGGAAACATGGACGTCTACAAGGTAGTGTCCTACCGACTGCGAAGGGCGGTGAAGGACGCAAAGAGAAGGTACAGAGACAAGATGGAGTTACAGATGGAGCAGCAGGACACCAGAAGCCTGTGGCAGGGGCTACGGATTGTAACCAACTACCGGAGCACCCCTCCCTCATCCGCAAGTGCCGGCACCTCCCTACCTGATGACCTGAACTCCTTTTACACTCGTTTCGAGAGGGGCAACACCACTCCAGGTCTGCCGACTATCGACAACACCGCCAGCGGGCTGGCTACCGAAGCTGAAGGGAGGAATGTGCACACATTCTCGCTGTCCGAGCACGACGTGAGGAGGGCTCTGACACGGGTGAACACGAGAAAAGCTGCAGGCCCCGATGGCATCTCGGGGCGAGTACTCAAGTCCTGTGCTACGCAGCTAGCTCCAGTGCTCACTACATTATTCAACCTCTCCCTGGACAAGTCCGTGGTCCCTGCCTGCTTCAAAAAATCCATCCAAAAAATGCCTCCCCAGCCTGTCTGAATGATTACCATCCGGTGGCCCTTACCTCGGTAGTCATGAAATGCTTTGAGAGGCTGGTGAAGAAACACATCTGCTCCTTCCTCCCTCGGAACATGGACCCGTTGCAGTTCGCATACAGCCCGAACAGATCCACGGATGATGCGGTCTCCCAGGTCTTGCACACCGCTCTCTCCCATCTGGACAGCCAGAAGGGGGGCTACGTGAGGATGCTGTTCATAGACTACAGTTCAGCCTTCAACACGATAGTCCCCACCAGACGGGCCGGGAAGATAATGGAATTGGGGCTCAACACCTCCCCTGTGTGCCTGGGTCCTGGACTTTCTCACCGCCAGGCCCCAGGTAGTCAAGATGGGGACTGAGCACAGGATCGCCCCAGGGTTGCGTCCTCAGCCCCCTATTGTACTTCCTGTACACACATGACTGTGTGGCTAGGTTCAGCTCCAACTCAATAATTAAGTTTGCTGATGACACTGTGGTGGTGGGCCTGATCTCAGACAACGATGAGAAGGCCTACCGGGAGGAGGTGGCTGATCTAGCACTCTGGTGCCAGGATAACAGCCTCCTCTTGAACATCAAAAAAAGAAGGAGCTGATCATGGATTTTAGGAGGGCACATCATCCGAGGACGTACACTCCATTGAGGATAAATGGGGATCCTGTGGATAGGCTGAGCTGCTTTAAATACCTGGGAGTCCACATCTCCGAGGATATGACATGGACATCACACGCCTCAGCACTCGTGAGTAAGGCAAGGCAGCGCCTTTACCACCTCAGGCAATTGAGGAAATTCAGAGTGTCTCCGAGGATCCTCCAGTGCTTCTACGCAGCGGCGGTGGAAAGCATCTTGTCCGGGAACATTACCATCTGGTTTGGGAATTGCTCTGCCCAGGACAAGAAGGCTCTGCAGAGAGTACTGCGTTCGGCCGAACGCACTATGGGAACTTCACTCGCCCCTCTGCAGGAACTATACATCAGGAGGTGCAACTCCAGAGCCAACAAGATCATGGGAGACCCCTTCCACCCCTGCAACGGGCTGTTCCAGCTGCTACGGTCAGGCAAACGCCTCCGTTGCCATGCTGTGAGAACGGAGAGGTTGAGAAGGAGTTTCTTCCCAGAGGCCATTCGGACTGTAAATGCCTTTCTCACCAGGGACTAACTATACTGAACGTTTTTCCTTCCAATATTTATTATGTAAAAGAATGTTTATGATTGTGTTTGCAGTATGTTTGGTTGTTTGTTTGTTTGTCTTTTTGCACAAAGTCCGCGAGCATTGCCACTTTTCATTTCAATGCACATCTCGTATGTGTATGTGACGAATAAACTTGACTTGACTTGACTTGTCTCAAGGGCCAGGAGGAGCAGCACAGTAGCGCAGTAGCGGTAGAGTTGCTGCCTCACAGCGCCAGAGACCCAGGTTCGATTTTGACCATGGGCGCTGTCTGTACAGAGTTTGTGAATTCTCCCTGTGTCCTGCGTGGGTTTTCTCCGGGTGCTTCGGTTTCCTCCCACACGCCAAAGACGTACAGGTTTGGCTTGTTAAAATTGTAAATTGTCCCTAGTTTGTGTAGGGTAGTGTTAGTGTGTGAGGATTGCTGGTCAGCGAGGATTCAGTGGGCCTGATACCGCATTTAACTAAACTAAACTGACCTACCTCCACTGGCAGCTCATTCCATATATCCAGCACCCTCTGTGTGAAATAGTTGCCCCTCCGATTCTTATTAAATCTTACTCCTCTCACCTTCAACCTAGGTTCCCTGATTCTCGATTTATTTTACTCTGGGTTAAATACTTGGTAAAAGACTGGGTAAATAGCCATTCAGCTATTAAACACGACAACCTCAAATAAGCTCTGAACTACAGAGACTATTATTGTTATTATTGCACTATTATTGTTTGATTTTTTGTATGTATGTATGTGTGTGTATATGTATATATACATATATACATATGTAGTTGTGAGTATGTGTATACACTTTTTTTCTCTCTTGTTTATTATATTGTTTACAGTGTACTATGTTTACATATTCTGTTGTGCTGCTGCAAATGAGAATGTCATTGTTCAATCTGGGACATATGACAATAAAATACTCCTGACTTTTGAGACTCTGTGCATCTCCCCTATCTCCTCTTGCAAACGGGATGGTTTTTTAAACCAATATGTAGAAGAACCGACTAGAGGACAGGCCATCCTAGACTGGGTATTGAGTTAGCGATCTTGTTGTGCAAAGCCCCTTGGGCAACAGTGACCATAATATGGTGGAATTCTGCATTAGGATGGAGAGTGACATGGTTAATTCAGAGACTAGGGTCCTGAACTTAAAGAAAAGAGACTTTGAAGGTATGAGACGGGAATTGGCTAGGATAGACTGGAAAATTATACTTAAAGGGTTGACGGTGGAAATGCAATGACAAAGATCGCATCGATGAACTCCAAAAATTGTTCATTCCTGTCTGGTGAAAAAATAAATTGGGGAAGGCGGCTCAACCGTGGCTAATGAGGGAAATCAAGGATAGTGTTAAATCCAAGGCATATACATTGGCCAGAGGAAGCAGCAAACTGGACTGGGAGAAATTTAGTACTTAACAGAGGAGGAAAAAGTGGTTAATTAAGAGGGGGTGGGGGGGAAGAGCAAGAAAGAAAGCCTGCAGGGAATATAAAAACTGTCTCTAAAAGCTTCTTTAGATGTGTAAAAAGGAAAAGATTAATGAAGCCAAATGTAGGTCGCTTACAATCAGAGACAGGTGATGGAAGAACAGTTAAACGAGTACTTTGGTTCTGTCTTCACCAAGGAAGGCACAAACAATCTCCCAGAAATACTAGGAGACCGAGGATCTAGTGGGAGGGAGAAACTGAAGGGAATCCACATTAGTCAGGAAATGGTCTTAGGTAAACTGCTGGGACTGAAGGCAGATAAATCCCCAGGGCCTGGTGGTGTGCATCCCAGAGTACTCAAGGAGGTGGCCCTCAAAATTGTGGATGCATTGGTGATCATTTTCCAATGTTCCCTCGACTGGATCAGTTCCTGTGGACTGGAGGGTAGCCAATGTAACTCAATTTTTTAAGAAAGGAAGTAGAGAGCAAACGGGGAATTATAGACCATTTAGCCTTACATCAGTAGTGGGGAAGATGCTTGAGTCAATTATTAAAGGTGTTATAGCAGCGTGTTTGGAAAACAGTGACAGGATCACTCAAAGTCACCATGGATTTATGAAGAGGAAATCATGCTTGACTAATCTTCTGGAATTTTTTGAGGATGTAACTAGGAAAATGGACAAGGGAGAGACAGTGGATGTAGTGTACCTGGACTTTCAGAAAGCATTTGATAAGGTCCCACAGAGGAGATTAGTGGGCAAAATTAGGGCACATGGTATTGGGGGTCAGGGGACAACACCCCTCTCCCCCCTTGATGTGTAATCCGTATTTTAAAACTCGGTAAAAAAAATCTATTAAAAATCTCCGGTTTCCGGTGGGGATGGGACTGATGATCGAGGGCACCGATTGGACGAAAGAGACGTCGGTCAGCAGGTAGTGGGGGGGGGGGGGGGGGGGGGGGGGGGGGGGGGGGGGGACCATGTTGATTCAGCGCGATGATTGGAGAAGGGAGGTGTCGGTCAGAGGCGGAAGTAGGGGGATGGGACTGAGGATAGAGCGCGGTGATTGGAGGAGCAAAGATCATAGAGTGGAACTTGAATTGGCCCGTTCGCGGGGCTTTTCATCGCCCGGCCCGGTGTGGCCGGCCGCGGGATCTTCCACCGCCCCCGCGGTCAAATTGCTGCGTCGAGGTGATCGAGGCTCCCAATGTTGAAGCCCCCGTAGAATGGATAAGGGAGAGCCAGTGGATGTGATGTATCTGGACTTTCAAAAAAGCCTTTGACAAGGTCCCACACAAGTGATTAATGTGCAAAATTAGAGTACATTGTATTGGGGGTAGGGTATTGACATGGATCGAGAACTGGTTGGCAGACAGGAAGCAAAGAGTAGGAATTAACGGGTCCTTTTCAGAGAGTGACTACTGGGGTGCCGCATGGCTCGGTGCTGGGACCCCAGTTATTTACAATATATATTAACGATTTAGATGAGGGAATTATTATCTGAATGGTGTCAGATTAGGAAAAGGGGAGGTGCAACGAGACCTGGGTGCCCTTATACATCAGTCACTGAAAGTAAGCATGCAGGTATAGCAGGCAGTGCAGAAAGCTAATGGCATGTTGCCCTTCATTGCGAGAGGATTTGCGTTTAGGAGCAAGGAGGTCCTACTGCAGTTGTACAGGGCCCTGGTGAGACCACACCTGGAGTATTGTGTGCAATTTTGGTCTCCTAATTTGAGGAAGGACATTATTGCTATTGAGGGAGTGCAGCGTAGGTTTATCAGGTTAATTCCCGGGATGGCGTGACTTACATATGATGAAAGAATGGGTCGACTGGGCTTGTATTCACTGGAATTTAGAAGGATGAGAGAAGATCTTATAGACATAGATAAAATTCTTCGAGGACTGGACAGGCTAGATGCAAAAAAAATGTTCCTGATGTTGGGGGAGTCCAGAGCCAGCAATCACAGTTTAAGAATAAGAGGTAGGCCATTTAGAAACATAGCAACATAGAAATTAGGTGCAGGAGTAGGCCATTCGGCCCTTCGAGACTGCACCGCCATTCAATATGATCATGGCTGATCATCCAACTCAGTATCCCGTACCTGCCTTCTCTCCATACCCTCTGATCCCCTTAGCCACAAGGGCCACATCTAACTCCCTCTTAAATATAGCCAATGAACTGGCCTCGACTACCCTCTGTGGCAGAGAGTTCCAGAGATTCACCACTCTCTGTGTGAAAAAAGTTCTTCTCATCTCGGTTTTAAAGGATTTCCCCCTTATCCTTAAGCTGTGACCCCTTGTCCTGGACTTCCCCAACATCGGGAGCAATCTTCCTGCATCTAGCCTGTCCAACCCCTTAAGAATTTTATAAGTTTCTATAAGATCCCCTCTCAATCTCCTAAATTCTAGAGAGTATAAACCAAGTCTATCCAGTCTTTCTTCATAAGACAGTCCTGACATCCCAGGAATCAGTCTATGGCAATAATGTCCTTCCTCAGATTTGGAGACCAAAACTGTACGCAATACTCCAGGTGTGGTCTCACCAAGACCCTGTACAACTGCAGTAGAACCTCCCTGCTCCTATACTCAAATCCTTTTGCTATGAAAGCTAACATACCATTCGCTTTCTTCACTGCCTGCTGCACCTGCATGCCTACTTTCAATGACTGGTGTACCATGACACCCAGGTCTCGCTGCATCTCCCCTTTTCCTAGTCGGCCACCATTTAGATAATAGTCTGCTTTCCTGTTTTTGCCACCAAAATGGATAACCTCACATTTACCCACATTATACTGCATCTGCCAAACATTTGCCCACTCACCCAGCCTATCCAAGTCACCTTGCAGTCTCCTAGCATCCTCCTCACAGCTAACACTGCCCCCCAGCTTAGTGTCATCCGCAAACTTGGAGATATTGCCTTCAATTCCCTCATCCAGATCATTAATATATATTGTAAATAGCTGGGGTCCCAGCACTGAACCTTGCAGTACCCCACTAGTCACTGCCTGCCATTGTGAAAAGGACCCGTTTACTCCTACTCTTTGCTTCCTGTTTGCCAGACAGTTCTCTATCCACATCAATACTGAACCCCCAATGCCATGTGCTTTAAGTTTGTATACTAATCTCTTATGTGGGACCTTGTCGAAAGCCTTCTGGAAGTCCAGATACACCACATCCACTGGTTCTCCCCTATCCACGCTACTAGTTACATCCTCGAAAAATTCTATAAGATTCGTCAGACATGGTTTACCTTTTGTAAATCCATGCTGACTTTGTCCAATGATTTCACCACTTTCCAAATGTGCTGCTATCCCATCTTTAATAACTGACTCTAACTGAGGAAATGTTTCTTCAGCCAGAGAGTTGCGAATCTGTGGAATTCTCTGCCACAGAAGGCAGTGAAGGCCAATTCACTGGATGTTTTCAAGAGAGAGTTAGATTTAGCTCTTAGGGTTAAAGGAATCAAGAGATATGGGGAAAAAGCAGGAACATTTTAGATGAAGGAGTTGAAGGGCCGAATGGCCCTCCTGCGCCTATTTTTCTATGTTCTATGTGTCTATGATCTGATACATCTCTATAAGACCACCCATCATCCTCCTGCACTCCAAGGAATAGAGTCCCAGCCTGCCCAACCTCTTGCTATAGATCAGACCCTCGAGTCCTGGCAACATCTGCATTCGTGTGCCAATTCTTCTTACCTCACTCCTAGGGATGAAGAATAACTTAAATATCTCCCAGGGGTAACATCATAACACATGGCCAGTCCCACTTGAATCCTGATGTCACCAAAGTTTGAATGGACACTTGACCAAAGTAATAACTATGACAATTTCCTCTCTGAATTTGTTTTAAAACATGGCAATCTATCGATGTCTAAAGGTCCCAACACAATGTTTGCTACGCTTCAATTGAGAGAAACTGAAAGAGGTGATTTAAACGATAATGCGCGTTGAATTTATTAAGAATAGGCTTTCACATTTCTGCAGAAATTTTGAGGAGAAATAGTTTAATAGCAAGAAACCCGATTGTCAGCATGCCTGTGATGTCAGTTCATGTTCGATCCTGACCAGGGGTGCTGTCTATACAGAGTGTGTACTTTCTCCCAGTAATCATCAAGGGTTCTCTCCGGGATCTCCGGTTTCCTCCCACCCTCCAAAAACGTACAGGTTTGTATGTTAATTGGTTTCGGTGAAATTGTCCCTAGTGTGTGTAGGATAGTGTTAGCATATGGGGATGGCGGGTGTGTTTCCACACTGTATCTCTAATCTAACCAAACCAAACTTTTTTATTTTCCATTTCTAAACTACCCTCAATCCAATGGCAGACATAAATCCCATTCTATGTTGCATTTATCAATCGGTTCAAGCTCAGAAAATAGTCCGGAATTTGCAAAACAATCGTTATTATTGTATGTATCAATATTTGTAGATGTGGTGGACAGGACATGTGTGCTGGAAGTGGTTTCGTTCAAGAGTTGGCTTTGGCAGAGCTTGCATTAAAGCTGCTCGTTTGAAAAGATCTGCTTTGGTTACGGATGGGACTTGAGAGTGCCATAGTTCAAAAGCTCCAAGCAATCTGTGAATAAAACAAACAGGCAGGTCACCACACAGCAGCCCTTGTCAGCTTACTGGGGAGAATTGCTCTGATGCTAACTCAATGTACCTGATAGCGGTGACAATGTATTTGCAGATAAGTCTCTAAAAAAAAACAAAACAACAAGAGTGTGAACAAGTGCCAAATCATAGATGGATTAACAAGAAACTGTACATCAAACACCAAAGGCATTTCTGACCAAGACATTCAAGAACCAGAGGACATAGGCTTAAGGTGACGGGGGAAGATTTAATAGGAACAGAGAGAGTTACAATGCAGTTACAAATCTCTGCATGGCGGAGGGGATCAGTATATAGCATCTTAACATTTTGTTTAGGACAGACATTGTGGGCCGAAGGGCCTGTTCCTGTGCTATACCTTCTATGTTCCTGCACGTCCGTTGTGACAATTGTGTTGAGCTTAGTTATTCTGCAAGATGAGTACAGTGTACTCATTGTACTAACTGTGGCGCAGTGGTAGAATTGCTGCCTTACAGCGCCAAAGGCCCGGGTTCGATCCTGACTACGGGTGTGCTGTCTGTACGTAGTTTGTATGTTCTCCCGGTGGCCTGCGTGGGTTTTCTCCGGGATGCTCCAGTTTCCATCCACACTCCAAAGACGTACAGGTTTGTGGGTTAATTACAATCACAGAGTACAGTATGTAAACATGCTCTTTGGCCCAACTTGCCCACGTTGACCAACATGTCCCATATACACTAATCCTACCTGCCTGTGTAGGGCCCATCTCCCTCTAACCCCTCTAAGTCGGTTTATGTAAATTGTAAATTGTCCCTAGTGTGTAGGATAGTGCAAGTGCACAAGGTGATCGCTGGTCGGCACAGACTCGATGGGCCGAAGTGCCTGTTCCCACACTGTATCTATAAATTCTAAAGTCGAAAGTAAACTATTAAGATGAGCTGGGGTTTTGCACCTCATTTAATCCTCTAAAATAGATTAATAGCAAAGCATGTTACTTTAGTACCAGCTTTTGTATTTCGCTAAATAATTTAAAGAGGTCTTTATGTTATTATCAACATGTTCTGTTACTTTCAGTTTACGTTACTTTCAGCAAGAAATCAGACTAGCTTGTGTCAATGGTGTCAAAGCTCCCAGGCCAAATCAGCAGAATAATGAAAGCAAAATAGGGTGTTAACAATGATACATTCCGTAGCCACGTAGATTGCCTTTTTGAAAAGATCAAAATCCTAAGGGTCGGGATAATTGGATCATTTCATCTATTATATTTCACTTGCTGACCTTTTTCAGTTTTGACTGAGTAAACATCAGTTCTGCAACTTTGTCGCTGTTTCAGTCACACAGAATGTGATAACGCAGATCGGGCAATTACGCATTAAACAAAAGCAAACACAATGATCTGAATATCTTCTCCCCTTCCCCCTTCCATCCTCTGCCTTCACAATTTGCCCCTCTTTTTTTGTTGGAGGGATATGGGCCGAACGCTGGCTAGTGGGGCTAGCGTAGATGGGGCATGTTGGCCGGCGTGGGCAAGTCGGGCCGAAGGGACTGTTTCCACGCTGTATCACTCTATGTTTCCCTACTAAATTTGTCGACATTACCTCCGTTCCCATTCGCTTGTCAACCCTTCACTTAAAGATATTACGTTAGTCAACCTTCAATGCTCTGGTGCTTCATAATGGATGATTAAGTACGTGTGATAATGTCTCTCGTCCCTTGATTCATTTAAAATGAATGTAATGCAATCCTGCTGAACCAGGGGGCGTGTCCCTTAATGATCATCTGCGTCCTTCCATTTTCATTGATGACTCAAAGAAATATTTAACTATTTTGCTCCATGCCTCTTGATAGTTTAATTTAATTTTGCTCATTGCCCTCTCAATTACTTTGTTCTAATAAGGTGGTCTTACCTTTGACTGTGTAGCAGTCTCTGTGTGCTGTTTCTTTCAGGCCTGGGAGCTTCTCGCTACTCTAACTAGCACCGTATAAACGCTGATCAGTGTGTGACTGATATGAGTTTTACTCATGTTCTCTGTTGTTATCTTTAACATTCCCACCTTTCTCCCACCCGACACATGTGAAAGTTAACATTGAAGCATTTTTGTTCCAACGTCCAGATTAGACCTTAGACTTTACTTTAGACTTTAGAGATGCAGCGTGGAAACAGCTCCCTTTGGCCCACCGAGTCCACGTCGACCAGCGATCACCCCGTACACTAACACTATCCTGCACACACTAGGGACAATTTACAATTTTACTGAAGCCAATTAATCTACAAACCTGTACGTCTTTGGAGTGTGGGAGGAAACCGGAGTAAAATCAAAACAAAAGATGAAGCGTACAAATTAGCCAGAAAAAGCAGCCTACCAGAGGACTGGGAGAAATTCAGAATCCAGCAGAGGAGGACAAAGGGCTTAATTAGGAAAGGGAAAATAGATTATGAAAGAAAACTGGCAGGGAACATAAAAACTGACTGCAAAAGCTTTTATAGATATGTGAAGAGAAAAAGATTAGTTAAAACAAATGTAGGTCCCTTGCAGTCAGAAACAGGTGAATTGATCATAGGGAACAAGGACATGGCAGAACAATTGAATAACTACTTTGGTTCTGTCTTCACTAAGGAAGACATAAATAATCTGCCGGAAATAGCAGGGGACCGGGGGTCAAATGAGACGGAGGAACTGAGTGAAATCCAGGTTAGCCGGGAAGTGGTGTTAGGTAAATTGAATGGATTAAAGGCCGATAAATCCCCAGGGCCAGATAGGCTGCATCCCAGAGTACTTAAGGAAGTAGCCCCAGAAATAGTGGATGCATCAGTGATAATTTTTCAAAACTCTTTAGATTCTGGAGTAGTTCCTGAGGATTGGAGGGTGACTAATGTAACCCCACTTTTTAAAAAGGGAGGGAGAGAGAAAATGGGGAATTACAGACCAGTTAGTCTAATGTCGGTAGTGGGGAAACTGCTAGAATCAGTTATTAAAGATGGGATAGCAGCACATTTGGAAAGTGGTGAAATCATTGGACAAAGTCAGCATGGATTTATGAAAGGTAAATCATGTCTGACGAATCTTATAGAATTTTTCGAGGATGTAACTAGTAGAGTGGATAACGGAGAACCAGTGGATGTGTTATATCTGGACTTTCAGAAGGCTTTCGACAAGGTCCCACATAAGAGATTAGTATACAAACTTAAAGCACACGGTATTGGGGGTTCAGTATGGATGTGGATAGAGAACTGGCTGGCAGACAGGAAGCAAAGAGTAGGAGTAAACGGGTCCTTTTCACAATGGCAGGCAGTGACTAGTGGGGTACCGCCCAGCTATTTACAATATATATTAATGATTTGGACGAGGGAATTGAATGCAACATCTCCAAGTTTGCGGATGACACGAAGCTGGGGGGGCAGTGTTAGCTGTGTGGAGGATGCTAGGAGGCTGCAAGGTGACTTGGATAGGCTGGGTGAGTGGGCAAATGCATGGCAGATGCAGTATAATGTGGATAAATGTGAGGTTATCCACTTTGGTGGCAAAAACAGGAAAGTAGACTATTATCTGAATGGTGGCCGATTAGGAAAGGGGGAGATGCAACGAGACCTGGGTGTCATGGTACACCAGTCATTAAAAGTAGGCATGCAGGTGCAGCAGGCAGTGAAGAAAGCGAATGGTATGTTAGCATTCATAACAAAAGAATTTGAGTATAGGAACAGGGAGGTTCTACTGCAGTTGTACAGGGTCTTGGTGAGACCACACCTGGAGTATTGCGTACAGTTTTGGTCTCCTAATCTGAGGAAAGACATTCTTGCCATAGAGGGAGTACAGAGAAGGTTCACCAGACTGATTCCTGGGATGTTAGGACTTTCATATGAAGAAAGACTGGATAGACTCGGTTTGTACTCGCTAGAATTTAGAAGATTGAGGGGGGATCTTATAGAAACTTACAAAATTCTTAGGGGGTTGGACAGACTAGATGCAGGAAGATTGTTCCCGATGTTGGGGAAGTCCAGAACAAGGTCACAGTTTAAGGATAAGGGGGAAATCTTTTAGGACCGAGATGAGGAAAACATTTTTCAGACAGAGAGTGGTGAATCTCTGGAATTCTCTGCCACAGAAGGTAGTTGAGGCCAGTTCATTGGCTATATTTAAGAGGGAGTTAGATGTGGCCCTTGTGGCTAAAGGGATCAGGGGGTATGGAGAGAAGGCAGGTACGGGATACTGAGTTGGATGATCAGCCATGATCATATTGAATGGCGGTGCAGGCTCGAAGGGCCGGATGGCCTACTCCTGCACCTATTTTCTATGTTTCTATGTTTCTATGTAAAATCCACGCAGATAACGTGGAGAACGTACAAACTCCGTAAAGACAGCACCCGTAGTCGGGATCAAACATGGGTCTCAGGCGCTGTAAGGCAGCAAATCTACCGCTGTGCTATTGTGCCGCCCTATTAGATTGTGTAACCTCATCATGTGAAGCCAGCATCGTCAGAGTCCCACACCACCCTGGCCACACGCTCATTTCACCCCTGCCACCGGGAAAAAGATACAGGAGCCTGAAAACAGTAACGTCCAGCTTCAGGAGCAGCTTCTTCCCTACAGCCATCAGGCTATTAAACACTACAACCTCAAATAAACTCCAAAATAAATAGGCTAGGGGACATTATTTTTTAACTCCTGATCCGTACACCGCGCACGGCTCGATTGTAATCGTGTACTGTCTTTCCGCTGACTGGATAGCACGCAACAAAAGCGTTTCACTGTACCTCGCCACACGTGGCAATGAACTAAACTGAAGATGGTGCTTTGTTTCTCTTCTAGACGGATTGTGCCACCATGATCAATGTTTAAACCAAGTACAAAACTTACACCAACAGTGTTTCGGAACTAATGTTCGCTTCTTGGCAGAGGCTGGGAGTTATTCCAGTGCGCTTACGACCTGACCCTGCTTGCTTGCTAAATCCCCAGCTGAGAGGCTGTTTAGTTGGCTGGTACGCTAACTCAATAACACCTGATTTATTGTCACAGTTAAACAGTTTGCACTGTCTTTAGCTTTTAAATTGCATTTTATTCTCGTTTGTAATAAAAACACACAGGACAGGTTTTAGTGATCTGTTGACCTCAGCACATTACTAATCACGCTGTGTTATACTTCCGTGTCCACTGGACCAAGTCAATCTTTCAAATGCTTTTGCCCAAGAGCAGAGGATGTGAGCATCACTGTAGTTCTTTACAAAATAGCGCGGCACAGTGGACAATAGACAATAGACAATAGGTGCAGGAGTAGGCCATTCGGTCCTTCGAGCCAGCTGATCATCCCCAATCAGTACCCCGTTCCTGCCTTCTCCCCATTATCCCCTGACTCCGCTATCTTTAAGAGCCCTACCAAGCTCTCTCTTGAAAGTATCCAGAGAACCGGCCTCCACTGAGGCAGAGAATTCCACAGACTCACAACTCTCTGTGTGAAAAAGTGTTTCCTCATCTCCGTTCTAAATGCCTTATCCCTTATTCTGAAACTGTGACCCCTGGTTCTGGACTCCCCCAACATCGGGAACATGTTTCTTGCAGCGGTAGAGTTGCTGCCTTACAGCGCCAGAGACCCGGGTTTGATTCTGACTACAGGTGCTGTCTGTACGGAGTTTGCACGTTCTCCCCGTGACCGCGTGGGTTTTCTCCAGGTGTTCCGTTTGCTCCCACACTCCAAATACGTATGGGTTTGTAGGTTAATTGCGCCGGTAAAGATTGTAAATTGTCCCGAGTTTGTAGGATAGTGTTTGTGTGCGGGGATCGGTAGTCGGCGAGGACTCGGTGGGCCAAAGAGCCTGTTACAGCGCTGTATCTCTAAACTATACTAAACTAAAACTACATTACTGCCTTGCAGCGCCACAGACCCAGGTTCGATCCTGAGTAAGGGTGCTTGTCTGTACAGAGTTCGTACGTCCTCCCTGTGAATGCGTGGGTTTTCTCCGGGTGCTCCAGTTTCCACCCATACTCCAAAGACGTACAGAAGACCATGGCCAATCCCGTCTTGGCCTCAGCACCACTTTCGGGTCGGGACCTTTCTTCACACTGGAGAATCTTCAGACTGGACCCTTCTTGAGTCTGAATAAGGTTCCCAACCTGAAACATCGCCTTCTCCATTCCCTCCCCAAATGCTGCCTGACCCGCTGAGTTCCTCCGGCACTTTGTGTTTTGTTTAAGTCAGAAACATCATGGTTGTTTATGACCTGAAATGTCACCTCTCCATCTTCTCCAGAATTTGCTGCCTGACCTGCTGAGTTCCCGATTGTAATCATGTTTTAATGCAGTGAAGTATTTTATACCCAGCTCTCAAAGATGCCATCAGTTGCACCTGGGGTTATGGCTCTTACATGTTGGATCAGAGTTAATAGTTCACATGAGATACTTATGGGCCTGTCCCACTTAGGGGACTCTTTAGGCGAGTGCAGGAGACTCTGCGCTCGCCACATGGTCGCCCCATGCTCGCTGATGGTCTCCGGTGAGTCTCCTTCATGGTCGCGAGGAGTTCCCACATTCTGGGAACCAGTCACGGCCTCAGTATAGTCGCCGCAAATTTTTCAGCATGTTGAAAATTTTTCTGTGACCAAAAATTGGTCGCCATGGAGAAAATCGATAATCCTGTACTCGTAGGTGCAGTTGTAATGGGGTCACCATGTAGCTATTGGGTAGTCGAGGTAGTCGTAGGTAGTTTTAGTTAATCGCCTTTGCTGACCGGGCATTTTCATTTGCTCATTGGGGGAAAAAAAAACGTAAGATGGAGTTTTCAGAACTAAGGATAACCGAGCGGTTAATGCTAAATGTCCGCCGAACTTCACAGCTGTGTATCTCTGGCTTATTAAAAGTTGTCTGGCTTCTTAAAAGTTGTCTCCACTCCTTCTCCCTCCTTCTCCCCCCTTTCTCCCCCTTCTGCCCTCTAAAAGACCGTACAGTGTGCTAGCCGTCTTATTTACAGCGCCAACGTTCCTGTTGATCTCGGTGTGTGTCTGCATCACCTTAGCTTTGTACCATGTGAATTTCAGACAGCGTTCCCCCACTTGCCCTGGCCCCCATCTTTGCGATGTGTGTGTGTGTGTGTGTGTGTGTGCGCGCATGTGTGTGTGTATGTGTTTTCCACTCTGACTGTCGTCGAATTGACAGTCACCGGCAGTCCGCTGAAAAATCACCTAAGTGGGACAGGCCCATTACAGTCAAATAAACTTCTCATTGCTAATTGGCATTTTCCATGACTTTCAGTCAGAAGGGTCTCGACCCGGAACGTCACCCATTCCTTTTCTCCACAGACGCTGCCTGACCCGTTGAACTTTTAAGAAGCCAGGAAGCAAAGAGTAGGAGTAAACGGGTCCTTTTCACAATGGCAGGCAGTGACTAGTGGGGTACCGCAAGGCTCAGTGCTGGGACCCCAGCTATTTACAATATATATTAATGATCTGGATGAGGGAATTGAAGGCAATATCTCCAAGTTTGCGGATGACACTAAGCTGGGGGGCAGTGTTAGCTGTGAGGAGGATGCTAGGAGACTGCAAGGTGACTTGGATAGGCTGCGTGAGTGGGCAAATGTTTGGCAGATGCAGTATAATGTGGATAAATGTGAGGTTATCCATTTTGGTGGCAAAAACAGGAAAGCAGACTATTATCCAAATGGTGGCCGATTAGGAAAAGGGGAGATGCAGCGAGACCTGGGTGTCATGGTACACCAGTCATTGAAAGTAGGCATGCAGGTGCAGCAGGCAGTGAAGAAAGCGAATGGTATGTTAGCTTTCATAGCAAAAGGATTTGAGTATAGGAGCAGGGAGGTACTACTGCAATTGTACAGGGTCTTGGTGAGACCACACCTGGAGTATTGCGTACAGTTTTGGTCTCCAAATCTGAGGAAGGACATTATTGCCATAGAGGGAGTGCAGAGAAGGTTCACCAGACTGATTCCTGGGATGTCAGGACTGTCTTATGAAGAAAGACTGGATAGACTTGGTTTATACTCTCTAGAATTTAGGAGATTGAGGGGGGATCTTATAGAAACTTATAAAATTCTTAAAGGCTTGGACAGGCTAGATGCAGGAAGATTGTTCCCGATGTTGGGGAAGTCCAGGACAAGGGGTAACAGCTTAAGGATAAGGGGGAAATTCTTTAAAACCGAGATGAGAAGAACTTTTTTCACACAGAGAGTGGTGAATCTCTGGAACTCTCTGCCACAGAGGGTAGTCGAGGCCAGTTCATTGGCTATATTTAAGAGGGAGTTAGATGTGGACCTTGTGGCTAAGGGGATCAGAGGGTATGGAGAGAAGGCAGGTACGGGATACTGAGAAGGGCCGAATGGCCTACTCCTGCACCTATTTTCTATGTTTCTATGTTTCTAGTTACTCTGGCATTTTGTGTCTATCTTCGGTGTAAATCAGTAACTGCAGTTCCTTCCTGCACATTTCTTCCGAATATCGGCACAAAGTGCTGGAGTAACTCTCTTTGGCAGGCAGCATCTCTGGAGAAAAGGGATGGGTGAGGTTTCGGGTTGGGACTTTTCTTCAGACCAACCAGAGACATCACACATCCGTTTTCTCTGGAGATGCTGCCTGACTCACTGGGTTACTCCAGCAATTTGACTCTATCTTCAGTATAAACCGGCATCTGCAGTTCTTTTCTACAGAATATCACCTGTGTATAAAATCATGAAAGGAATAGATCGGGTAGACACACGCAGTCTCTTGTCTGTGGGGGAGTCAAGAACCAGAGGACATAGATTTAAGTTGAAGGGGAAAATTTCATTCGGAAACTGAGGAGTCACTTTTTCACACAAAGGGTGGTAGGTGTATGGAACGAGCTGCCAGAGGAGGTAGTTAAGGCAGGTACATGGATAGACACAAAAAGCTGGTGTAACTCAGCGGGTCAGACAGCATCTCCGGAGAAAAGGAATAGGTGACGTTTCGGGTTGAGACCTATCTTCAGACTGAGAGTCAGGGGAAAGGAGAACAAGAGATATTGACGGTGACATAGAGAGATAGAAACATAGAAAATAGGTGCAGGAGTAGAGGCCATTCGGCCCTTCAAGCCAGCACCGCCATTCAATATGATCATGGCTGATCATCCAACTCAGTATCCTGTACCTGCCTTCTCTCCATACCCCCTGATCCCTTCAGCCACAAGGGCCACATCTAACTCCCTCTTAAATATAGCCAATGAACTGGCCTCAACTACTTTCAGTGGCAGAGAATTCCACAGATTCACCACTCTCTGTGTGAAATTTTTTTTTCTCACCTCGGTCCTAAAAGACTTCCCCCTTATCCTTAAACTGTGACCCCTTGTTCTGGACTTCCCTAACGTCGGGAACAATCTTCCTGCATCTAGCCTGTCCAACCCCTTAAGAATTTTGTACGTTTCTATAAGATCCCCCCTCAATCTTCTAAATTCGAGCGATGTAGAACAAATGAATGAAAGATATGCAAAAAAGTAATAGGACAGGTTTAGGGGGATTTGGGCCAAATGCAGGCCTAGTGTAGCTGGGACATGTTGGCCGATGTGGGCAAGTTGGGCCAAAGGGCCTGTTTCCATGCTGTGAGACTCTCTATGACTCTATACACCATGTCTTGTACGGAGTAGTGCTGCCATATGCCGTTTACGAGTGAAAAAAAACTTCATTATCACGATTGCGATGACATTCAAATTAACTCTTTATTTTATTCCTCCTCTGAGCATTAAAGCTGACTTTTGAAATAAAATCCCATTCGTTTCATCGACACTTCCAAAACCTGCAAAGGTCACTCCTCTGCACACACCACATGAATAGTTATAAAGGAAGAAGATGGAGGTAATTGTCAGCTGCAATTTATGGACAAAAAGTGTCTCCACATGAATTTGAGATCTCTCAGAAGATAATTGAAGAGTTCAGATGAATGATCTGTCATAACAACTTAGTTTAAATTATTATTGACCTTTGCGGTAGAATTCGAGCTTGATAGATGTGGTTCATTACAGAGTTTTGACTTGAAAATAAGATAGTCTTGCATACTATTTCGAAAAACCAATCACACTTTATATTCCTTTAAAATGATCAATAATTTATCTGCCTAAGGAAGCAGAAATACAAAGTAGGATATATTGTGATGATAGAGATGGCTATATACAATGATACATATGAAAACCATTGAGACACAACTTACAGTATATATTAGCATTCTTTCTCGCGATGCAATTAATTGCTACCTTCGAGTCAACAGAGATTGTCGTGCAAAATTACACTGGTATTTTAGTTTAGTTTAGAGATACAGCGCGGAAACAGGCACTTCGGCCCACCGAATCCACGCCGACCGACAGTCCCCGCACACTAACACTATCCTACACACACTAAGGACGATTTACATTCATACCATGCCAATTAACCTACAAACTTGTACGTCTTTGGAGTGTGGGAGGAAACCTGCGCAGCAGGAGAAAACCCACACGGTCACGGGGAGAACGTACAAACTCTGTACAGACAGCACCCGTGGTCAGGATCGCAGCGGGGCCCTGGCGCTGTGAGGCAGCAACTCTACTGGTACGTCACTGGGCCTCCCAATGTGCACAATCTGTTTGAAACTTGTGAATGATGGAATAGCAAGCCTATCGTTTCAATTTTTTTTAATGCAAATGAAATACAGCATGTTTTTGTACGATTTCCATCAAATTACACCGCCAGAGCTGCGATCCATTGCGGTTAGAGTATTGCTCATTCTTTTATCTGTCACATCTGGAAAGGTGATATGAATTTCCACAGCTCATAACTAATTTGCAATGATGTCCATCGTCAGATCTGCAGAATTAGGAGAAGATATAACTGCATTGTAACCCTTTGCAGAAAAAAATTAAATACTTCTAAAAAGCTTATAAAATCTTGCATCTGCAAAAAATTTCTATGATATTTTTTCAAGGAATGTGATTGATTTATGCAAACTACAATAATTACTTTGTGGGTCGGAAGGAACTGCAGATGCTGGTTTACATCGAAGATACACAAAAAGCTGCAGCAATGGGCCAGGCAGCATCTCTGGAGACTGGAGACTGGAGACTGTGTCTAGTCAAAATGTAATTTAAATGTCCATCTGTGTAATTCTATATTTGCAGCGGCTAAATTTTAGCTTAGATTAGTTTAGAGATACAGAGCTGAAACAGACTCTTCATCCCAACGCTGTCGCCAATTCCTTCTGTCCATAGATGCTGCCTCATCCGCTGAGTTTCTCCAGCATTTTTTTCTACCTTCGATTTTTCCAGCATCTGCAGTTCTTTCTTAAACTCTTCATCCCGATGAGTCTGCACCGATCAGCGGTCCGCACACATTAACATTCCCGTACACGCACTAGGAACAATTTTACATTTATACCAAGCCCATTAACCTACAAACCTGTACGTCTTTGCAGTGCGGGAGGAAACCGAAGATCTCGGGGAAAACCCACGCAGGTCACGGAGAGAATGTTCAAACTCCGTACAGACGGTACCCGTAGTCGGGATTAAACCCGGGCCTCTGCACTGTAATGCCCCAGTCCCACTTAGAAAACCTGAACGGAAAACTCTGGAGACTTTGCGCCCCACCCAAGGTTTCCGTGCGGTTCCCGGAGGTTTTTGTCCGTCCGTTCAGGTTTCCTAAGTGGGACAGGGGCATAAGGCAGCGGCTCTACCGCTGCGCCACCGTGCCGTCCTTTTAAATGACCCTGCAACCTCCGGCAACCACCTGCAACCTCCGGGAACCGCACGGAAACCTTGGGTGGGGCGCAAAGTCTCCAGAGGTTTCCGTTCAGGTTTCCTAAGTGGGACAGGGGCATTATTACTGTACTTTAGTTAGGATTAACATTTTAGATTCACTGGGCTGATTCTCCTTCGATACTGGAATTATGATTGGATTTGTATTTTTCACACAAGGATGAATGAAGCAAGCTTTGCACTTTGTTTAGTTTAGGAGATGCAGCATGAAAACAGGGCCTTCAGCCCACGGAGCCTACGCCGACCATCAATCAGCCCTTCACTCTAGTTCTATGTTATTCCACTTTCTCATCCATTCTCTATGCACTCGGAGTAATTTTACAGAGGGCTAATTAACCTACAAACCCAGTTCAGTTTACTTTCATGCCATGTGTACCGAGGTAAAGTGTAAAGCTTCTGCTTTCCCGCATGTCTTTGGGATGTGGGAGGAAAGCCCGGAGGACCCGGAGGAAACCCACGCGGTCACAGGGAGAATGTGCAAACTCCACACACAGGCTGTACCCGAGGTCGGGATCGAACCGGCTGTCTCTGCCGCGGTGAGGCAGCAGCTCTACCAGCTGCGCCACTCTGCTGCCCAACCTTTATTTGTGGTGTTTCACTGAATATTCAGGGTTGACAGGTCGGAATAATTTGAGCCTGGGTTTGGGATAGGGCAGGAGGATTATTTGGAAAATTTCAATGGAAAGAAGAAGTTCAAAATTCTCCACTGTCGAAACAGGTCAAAATCATTGTCATGGTTGGTCAGTGCATCAACCGTACAAAATTTATATGGACTTTGTGCTTTTGTTGGTAAATCAGGAAAAAAAAAGCACCGAGCATTTGCAGACCCAGCACAAGACGTGGGCATAGCCACGGATCTAACTAAAGCATTATTCAACGTTGCAAGAGGTCTGGTGACCTTATCAAGGAAACAATCAGACCTGGAAGCAAAACAATATTTTCACTTTCATCTACCTTGCCCTTGATGTTTGAACCTTATACACCACAAACCTGCATCACTCACAAGGGATCCTTTAGAGGGATTTTTTGAGGAAAAAAAATAACAACAAAGGCAATTCTGGCTGCCAGATTTCAACAAGGTCGAAATGCCAAGAAATGGTATATAGCAGGTTGGACATTATACTAACTCCAGCCAAAAGGGCGTCCTTGTTTGCAAGTCTTTGGGAGAAAGAAGACGAGGAGTCTTCAGCACCATTTCACCTTCTTGCAAGTTCTTGTACAGCAGATGGCACGTTAGTTCTTTTTGATATGAATTCAGCGATTGGCTTTACTACCTGCTTTCTTCACTCCCATTCGCAAACACTAAAATAACTACTCCCGTCTGTACCATGGGAATAATTTAACATCACCCAACTCTTTTTTCCCCAGGATGCTGCCTGACCCCCCTGGGTTACTCCAGCATTTTGTGTCTACGAATGATATTGGGTCTCAGATCTGCTGTTAAATCTGAGAGGTGATTCAACCATGTAATAGAGGGCACTGAGAGATGGAGAATAGTCACAGTGATACAGTGTGGAAACAGACCCTTCGGCCCAATTTGCACACAACGACCGACATGTCCCATCCACACTAATTCCGCCTGCCTGCGTTTAGCCCACATCCCCCCAAACCTCCCTTATCCATGTACCTGTCTAAACCAAGGAACTGATTGTGGACTTTGGAAGGGGTAGGGTGGGGACCCACAGTGGTGGAGAGGGTCAAGAGCTTCAAATTCCTGGGCGTGCATATTTCTGAAGATCTCTCCTGGTCCGAGAACACTGATGCAATTATTAAGAAAGCACATCAGCGACTCTACTTCCTGAGAAGATTACGGAGAGTCGGTATGGAGGACTCTCTCTAACTTCTACAGGTGCACAGTAGAGAACATGCTGACCGGTTGCATCGTGACTTGGTTCGGCAACTTGAGCGCCCTGGAGAGGAAGAGACTACAAAAAGTAGTAAACACTGCCCAGCCCATCATCGGCTCTGACCTCCCTACCATCAAGGGGATCTATCGCAGTCGCTGCCTCAAAAAGGCTGGCAGCATCATCAAGGACACACACCATCCTGGCCATACACCCATCTCTCTGCTACCGTACAGGAGCCTGAAGACTGCAACGCCCAGGTTCAGGAATATCTACTTCCCCACAGCCATCAGGCTATTAAACTCAACTGAAACAAATCTCTGAACATTAATAGACTATTATCTGTTTTTGTACACTTTATCTGTTTATTTATTCATGTGTGTATATATTTATAAAATGGTATATGGACACACTGATCTGTTCTGTATTCATGCCTACTATGTTCTGTTGTGTTGAAGCAAAGCAAGAATTTTATTGTCCTATCTGGGACACATGACAATAAACTCTCTTGACGATGTTTCTTAAACGTTGCGATAATACCTCTCAACGACCTCCTCCAGCAGCTCGTCCCATACACCCACCACCTTTTGTGTGAAAAAGTTACCCCTCAGGTTCCCATTAAATCTTTCCCCCCTCTCCTTAAACCTATGTTCTCTGGTTCTCAATTGCCCTACCCTGGGCAAGAGGCTCTGTGCATTTCACCGATCTATTCCTCTCATGATCTCCAGAAGATAGTTTGGCAAATGGGAAGTCCAATTCAAGAGCACACTTTTGTACACTTCTATATAGCAAGTCCTAAATTGGCCAGATCCCTTGGTTACTGTCAGTGCAGTTAACCCACATTATGATGCAGTTCATATGCAGACCTCTGATTCAAAGTTGACCCACGTTACATCACAATCTTCACCCTGTTTCATCAAATGTCGACAAGTGTGATGAAGCATGAGGAGGTTCAATGTAATTTTTGAAGTAAAATCTGTGTCCCATAGTACGAGTTCATACCAAGGGCTCTCCCGAGTTTAAACAGAATCAAACTCGTGATAAGCACGGGGAATGAACGCAGCGGGTACGTCGGAGCTCGGGGATGTCTCTTAGCGCTAACGGCAGGTACCCGGGAAGACTCGCTAATGGCAGATAAGCACGGAAAGACTCATGAAGATTTTTCACCATGTTGCAAAATGTCCACGAGAGCCCCGAGTACCGACGAGCGGCCATTACCGTAAATCTCCGAGTTCAAATCAGGGCAAACTCGGGAGAACTCTTGGTATGAACCCGTACCGTGGGACAGGGCTTTTAAGCTTCAGTCTCTTAATAGGCAATTGCAGATGCAAGAAAAAAAGGTAATTGTAGTACAATCAAGCAATTGGAAGCTGGCAAAAGCTCCACACTTTGACACTGACATGCGTCAGTCGAGTTCGTTTTCTGTTGCTTCGGCCTGGAATTTAATAGTAAACAGTTCAATGGACATGGTTTCATTGAGTGTAGTTCTTGCAGCGTCAATCGGATTCAGCAAGTCTGACATTATTTTTTAAATGCATTTTGGCATCCAAAGCAAAGAGTAAGCAAAATGCTAGAATATGAAAGATAGACACATACTCAGGCAGCATCTCTGGAGTCAAAGGAATAGGTGACGCTTCAGGTCGAGGGCCTTCCACAGACCCTATTCGGGGGAAGGGTCCTGACCCGAAACGTCGCCTATTCCTTTTCTCTGGAGATGCTGCCTGTCCCACTGTGTCTGTCTTCGGTGTAAACCGGCATCAGCAGTTCCTTTCTACACATTTTAGCCACAATATCAGGATTATTTAGAAAGTTTGTAACAGACTTCTATCAAAAGTAATAATTGTGTTGTTGAGTAGTTTATCTGGTTTATTATTTTCATGTTTATCAAAATACCGTGAAAAACTTCAGTGTGCGCTAATCTAACCATACATAAGCACATCAAGTGAGAAAATGAAATGATGCAGACTATTGTGTTACACCTACAGAGAAAGTGCAGGTTAAAAAAAGTGCAAGAAGCACTAGGAGGTAGATTGGAAATTCAAGAATGCATCCTTGGTTTAAGGGAGGTCCGTGCAGGTAACACTGACAAGGAAGTTGTTCTTGAATCTTGAAGCATGTGCTTTCGGACTTAATTCATTGAGCGTGAATTACAGACAAAGTTACAAACCGATGGATAAATGTTACTTTAATTCCGTCCACTATTTCTGTGAAGAGCAACATCATATGCGGTCAGGAAACTGGACCGACCGGAGAAAACCCACGCGGTCATGGGGAGATCGTACAAACTCCTTACAGACAGCAGCCGCAGTCAGGATCGAACCCGGGTCTCTGGCGCTGCAAGGCAGCAATTCTACCGCTGCACCACCGTGCCGCCCCAAGCAGCTATTGTGTATGAATTTGGCTTCATTGTGTTTATGTCAAGTCAAGTCAAGTTTATTCATCACATACACATACGAGATGTGCAGTGAAATGAAAAGTGACAATGCTCGCGGACTTTGTGCAAAAAGACAAACAAACAAACAACCAAACAAACTGCAAACAGAATGGAACAGAATCACATATTCTTTTTCATATTAAATATTGTGGGCGGAAGGAAAAAGGGAAATGAACAGCAATTTAAAAAAAAAGCAGTAGAGTGGTTCAGTAAAGTTAGTCCCTGGTGAGATAGGAGTTTACAGTCCTAATGGCCTCTGGGAAGAAACTCCTTCTCAACCGCTCCGTTCTCACAGCATGGCAACGGAGGCGTTTGCCTGACCGTAGCAGCTGGAACAGTCCGTTGCAGGGGTGGAAGGGGTCTCCCATGATCTTATTGGCTCTGGAGTTGCACCTCCTGATGTATAGTTCCTCCATGAGGGCGAGTGAAGTTCCCATAGTACGTTCGGCCGAACGCACTATTCCCTGCAGAGCCTTCTTGTCCTGGGCAGAGCAATTCCCAAACCAGATTGTAATATTTCCGGACAAGATGCTTTCCACAGCCGCTGAGTAGAAGATGTACAGTGTTATCTGATTAGATTGCATGGTATGTAAAATCAAGCTTTCCACTGTACCTTGATGAGATCCGTGACAGTAATTGCACAACAACTCATCAGAAATGGGATAATAATCAGATGAGCTACAAAGTTGGTTAAGGGACCTTAAACGTTGGCCTCGAAACCAGGAGAAAATCGCTGCCTTTTGCACCTTTAACAACCACCTGAGCGAGAAGATATAGTAAATAATAATGTAAGATTAATGATCTAGAGTTCTTTGTTAATGTCTTTAATTAACCACATCCGAGTTGCTTGGACCTTTATTCCGTGCACATTTGCTTGCTTCATGACAAAATGGCAAAGCAATTTGTACTTGGTTGGCAGTAAGTTGTGGCTAGTTGACGTAAGAGTAGTGGGAGTTTAAGTGCGGCACAGTGACTCAGCTGGTGGAGTTGCTGCCTATGTGTATATTGAACTGAACTGTTCTGTATTCTGTTGTGCTGCAGAAAGCAAGAATTTCATTGTCCTATCTGGGACACATGACAATAAACTCTCTTGATTTGACCCGGGTTCAATTTGATCTCAGGTACTGTCTGTGCAGAGATTGTATGTTATGTTCTCCCCGTGACCACGTGGGTTTCCTCCGGGTGACTATAGAACATAGATCACAACCAAAACCAATTACAATAGACAATAGACAACAGGTGCAGGAGTAGGCCATTCAGCTCTTCGAGCCAGCACCGCCATTCAAAGTGATCATGGATGATCATCCCCAATCAGTGCCCTGTACCTGCCTTCTCCCCATATCCCCTGACTCCGCTGTCTTTAAGAGCCCTATCTAGCTCTCTCTTGAAAGTATCCAGAGAACCGGCCTCCACCGCCCCCTGAGGCAGAGAATTCCACAGACTCACAACTCTCTGTGAGAAAAAGTGTCTCCGTTCTAAATGGCTTACCCTTATTCTTAAACTGTGGCCCCTGGTTCTGGACTCCCCCAACATCGGGAACATTTTTTTTGCCTCTAGCATGTCCAAACCCTTAATAATCTTATATGTTTCAATACGGGATGGGATATCACCCAAGGGGGCCACATGAGTGGCAAAGGTGTTTTGTGTAGAGACAGGTTCATAAGTTCATAAGGTCATAAGTGATAGGAGCAGAATTAGGCCATTTGGCCCATCAAGTCCATTCCGCCATTCAATCATGGCAGATCTACCTTTCCCTCAACCCCTTTCTCCTGCCTATTCCCCATAACCCCTGACACCCATACTAAAGTTTCTTATAGAAACTTACAAAATTCTTAAGGGGTTGGACAGGCTAGATGCGGGAAGATTGTTCCCGATGTTGGGGAAGTCCAGAACAAGGGGTCACAGTTTAAGGATAAGGGGGAAATCTTTTAGGACCGAGATGAGAAAAACATTTTTCACACAGAGAGTGGTGAATCTGTGGAACTCTCTGCCACAGAAGGTAGTTGAGGCCAGTTCATTGGCTATATTTAAGAGGGAGTTAGATGTGGCCCTTGTGGCTAAAGGTATCAGGGGGTATAGAGAGAAGGCAGGTACAGGATACTGAATTGGATGATCATATTGAATGGCGGTGCAGGCTCGAAGGGCCGAATGGCCTACTCCTGCACCTATTTTCTGTTTCTATGTTTCTAATCAAGAATCTATCTTTCTCTTCCTTAAAAATATCCGTTGACTTGGCCTCCACAGGTGCAAACACTACTGAGTATGATACGATTGAATCCATAGACACTGAGAATGTATGAAGTTTTTGCACTTTATTAGTTTCATATATATATATATATATTTTTTTTTAACTCTGAATAAAGTTTATATTTGGAGGAAAAAAAGCTCCTCATTGAAAGGGATTTCATGTAATAAATGTTGCAATTTGATTCAAAAAGTCTACAATTATTTCACTTGATTATTGTCCATTACGTTGGCACGTAGGAACTGTTCAGATTACACCCAGCTGTCAGACACGCACAGACACGTACTTAGTACATTTCCTCACATCATTTGTTTTTTTTTCAAATAAAAGGCTAATGAGTTAAGCATTGAAAGCTGTAATTACCGCGTGCATTTTGTTGATGGCAATTACATTTTCTCAAAGTTATGACAAAGAGTTGGACAAAATTTACATTGCGTATTTTTAATCAAAAGGCTTTTTGAATTTTGTTAGAGATGTTGATTAGACCCGAAACGTCACCTGTTCCTTTTCTCCAGAGATGCTGCCTGACCCCCTGAGTTACTCCAGCGTTTTACGATACGATAAGATAGAATTTTATTTCTCCCAGGAGGGAAGTTGATCTGCCAACAGTCATAAAACACAAGAACACACAAAATACATGGAACATGAAAATATAGTGATGAGTGGAAAGGATTGGGGATGTGCAAATATTGGGGTGGCGGGGGTGGAGGGGTGTGGGTGGGGGGGGGGGGGGAGAGTCTCAGTCTACCCCACGACAGAAGGGGGAGGCGTTGTACAGCTTGATATCCACAGGGAAGAAGGATCTCCTGTGGCGTTCTAGTGCTGCATCTTGGTGGGACCAGTCTGTTGCTGAAGGTGCTCCTCAGGTTGACCGGTGTGTCATGGAGGGGGTGAGCTGTATTGTCCAGGATGCTCCGCAGTTTGAGGAGCATCCTCCCCTCCAAGACCACCTTCCCTGGATCCAACTCCAACTCCACAACTTCCTGATGAGCTTGTTAATTATATTATCGTCCGTGGCCTTCGCCCTGCTGCCCCAGCACACGGCAGCGGAGAAGATGGCACTGGATACCACCGATCGCTAGAACATCTGCAGCATCTTACTGTTGAAGGAGCAGAGCCTTCTCAAAAAGTAGAGCCAGCTCTGTCCCTTCTCGCTCATCAGCGCCTCTACTTCCTGAGAAGATTACGGAGAGTCGGATTGTCAAGGAAGACTCTCTCTAACTTCTACAGTTGCACAGTAGAGAGCATGCTGACCGGTTGCATCGTGGCTTGGTTCGGCAATTTGAGCGCCCTGGAGAGGAAAAGGCTACAAAAAGTAGTAAACACTGCCCAGTCCATCATCGGCTCTGACCTTCCTTCCATCGAGGGGATTTATCGCAGTCGCTGCCTCAAAATGGCTGGCAGTATCATCAAAGACCCACACCATCCTGGCCACACACTCATCTCCCTGCTACCTTCAGGTAGAAGGTCCAGGAGCTTGAAGACTGCAACAACCAGGTTCAGGAATAGCTACTTCCCCACAGCCATCAGGCTATTAAACCTGGTTCGGACAAAACTCTGATTATTATGAACCCATTTTCTGTTATTTGCACTTTATCCGTTTATTTATTCATGTGTGTATATATTTATATTATGGTATATGGACACATTTATCTGTTTTGTAGTAAATGCCTACTATGTTCTGTGTGCTGAAGCAAAGCAAGAATTTCATTGTCCTATACAGGGACACATGACAATAAACTCACTTGATCTTGAACTTGAACTTCTCGCACAGGGCCTAAGTGTTCCTGGACCAGTCCAGTTTACTGTCCAGGTATTTGTACTCCCTGGTAAACTGCACATCCACACCATTGATGGAGGCAGGGGACAGGGGTGTTCCTCTCCTCCTAAAGTCCACCATTAGACTTGTTAGTGTGTCTAAACTATGCTTAGGTTCATTCAGAATACCTAAACAGAGCCAACACAGAGGGTAGAGTTATGGTGCAGATAAACCATGATTTAATTAAGCTTATCTGAGACCTTAAGCATATTTCTGTAGAATACGTGCGGGCGGCAATGGTAGAGTTGCTGCCTTGCAGCGCCAGAGACCCAGGTTCAATCTTGACCATGAGTGCTGTCTTTGCAGAGTTTGCACGTCCTCCCTGTGACTATGTGGGTTTTCTCTGGGTGCTCCGGTTTCCTCCCACACTCGAAAGACATCCAGGTTCGCAGGTTAATTGGCTTCGGTGAAACTGTGTCTTGTCCACAGTGTAGGATAGTGTTAGTGTGTGGGGGTCGCTGGTCGGCCCGGACTTGGTGGGCCGAAGGGCCTGTTTCCGTGCTGCAACTCTAACCCAAACTGCACCTTCGAATAAAGGCCCCAGTGACATTTCAGGAAAAGTGCAAAGCCAAGTGACATCCCGCCTGTCGCTAGCTACAAAAACTATAAGGTCACGGCATGAACTGCATTCTATTTAAAGTGCTGTTCGAAAAGCCTCGCTAATTGGTTTCCCATAGCAACAGTCATTTCTTGCTGTCTCTGCACCAATGCCAGGGTGATTCTTGAACTTGGCCTGGATAGAGTGGATGTGGAGGGGATGTTTCCACTAGTGGGAGAGTCTAGGGCCAGAGGCCTCAGAATTAAAGGACATTCCTTGAGGAAGGAGATGAGGAGGAATTTTGTTCGGCAGAGGGTGGTGAATGTGTGGAATTCTTTGCCACAGAAGACTGTGGAGGCCAAGTCAATGGATATTTTTAAGGCAGAGATGGATAGATTCTTGATTAGTACGGGTGTCAGAGGATATGGGGAGAAAGCAGGACAATGGGTTTAGGAGGGAGAGATAGATCAGACATGTTTGAATGGCGGAATAGACTTGATGGGCCGATCACTTATTGTAACAATGTTACAACATTTTGAGATTTTAAAAATCAAGTCTGCAATTTATCCCATCAGATAAAGCATAAAAATAAGTTTAATTTGACACCTAATTCACTTTCATATCTTCAGTATTAAAAAAGTTATGGCCATTTTCATACTCTGAAATTAGCATCTTGTTCCCTATTGCTTTTCCATTGACTTAACTCAAAAGCTGTGATCGAGGACAGTCAAAAGCCCATAACTTTCTTAAAAATTAAGCGAACTGAATGAAATGTTCAGTTATTATAGATTGAAACATTCTGAAACAAATATGAAACAATCTTACTTGGATGACCTGAAATTAAAGCATATAATTAGTTAGTTACCTAATTGTAGCTAATTACAAAATTCAATTACTAGATCTAAACATCTATCCATTTCTTAAGAAAAGGTTAACATTTTTAAATAGCCTAAGTGTTCAAATAACATTCACACAAGACTTCATAATATAACATTTTTAAATTTCATTGTCATGAATTTATAGGCCAAATGGAAGGAATTTATGGTTTAATCCCCGTAAATTAATGGCCATTTTAATCATCTTGCGAGTGGGTTTTTGTGAAACGCGATCGATTGGAACGTTGCGGTTTGCGGTGAATTTGAACCCGATATATGCAGGAGAAACACTGCCGATTCGTATGGGGCCAAAATCACATTATCGCCAAGGAAATTTTGATTAAAGTCATCCTAAGAAGCTAGTTTATATGTAAAATTCACGACTTACCTTATGTTTTGTCCCCTCCGTGAGATCCGTCCCGTTGTCGGCGTTGACGGCATTAGAACTAGCTTTTTATATTACTCCAGGGATTAAATTGTCCCGCGATTTTTTAAATAAAACTTCCGAGAACGGAAGTCGGAACGATTTTTCTGCAGCAGCTGAACAGCCTGAGAAAGTTCGACTCCGAAAACGGCATTTTAATCCCGCCCGCCCCCCTCCCCCCTCAAAGGCGCCAAAGTCGCGCGCACGACCAGTGGCAGAACTGCAGCGCCGCTGAAGGTGAGTATTGTAACATCGCTATTTATGGCATGACCTAACCATGCTCCTGATAAGAGCAACAATGCGTTATGACAACCCAGGATAATAAATCATAATTAGGCTTCTGAAACGTGTGCTGTGTAATAACAGAGCACCCTCCATGAACTTTGAGATGAAACCAATGAATTGAATATCCATTTCGATGTCCGACTTGTTTGACAACATAGCTGCAAGCATTGAATAACCATAATTGTGGTGCTGTAACAAATTTGTACGCTGTTAAGCTAATATAAGGAGACTCACAGGGGCGGCACGGTGGCGCAGCGGTGGAGTTGCTGCCTTACAGTGTCAGAGACCCGGCTTAGATCCTGACCATGGGTGCTGTCTGTACGGAGCTTGTACATTACCCATCCCCCCAATCCCCCCCCCCCCTCCGTAGACCGCGTGGGTTTTCCCCGGGTGCTCCGGTTTTCTCACACACGCCAAAGACGTGCAGGTTTGGAGGTGAATTGGCTTCATTAAGGATTGTAAACTGACCCGAGTGTGTGTAAGATAGTGCTAGTGTATAGGGATCACTGGTCAACGTGGACTCGGTGGGTCGGTCGAATGGCCTGTTTTCGCTCTGAATCTCTAAACTAAACTAAACTAAACCAATGCTTTGAATTATTCCTCAGGTTATTAGACACTTTTTATTCATTATGATGAAATCCGCATCATGTTCGGCACAGACATTGTGGGCCGAAGGGCCTGTTCTCGTGCTGTACTGTTCAGTGTTACAAATCAAATCCTTTCTCCACTGTCCTAGTAGACACATTGTTCCAGACAACTCTTACCAGAGAGAGCTTATTCATTCCTTCCCTTCACTCATTCTTTCTCCCTTCATCCATTCTCTTTTTTCACTCACATTTATGAGTTTCTGATGTTCTGTGCTCCCCACACCTCCATCCCGAGCTAAATCGCCTGATGACCCTTCACGCCAGCAAAGGGCGGCACGGTGGTGTAGTGGTAGAGCTGTTGCCTCACAGCGGCAGAGACCCAGCTTCGATCCTGACCTGGGGCACTGGAGATCGCGGAGAGATGACGTTTTGGGTTGGGACCTTTCCTCAGATGTCACCTATCCATGTTCTCCACAGATGCTGCTATGTTACTCTAGCACTAAACCAACATCTGCAGTTCCTTGCGTCTACGTTCTTGGTTCTTGGTTTCCTACTCCTCCAAAAATATTCCAAATGGAATTTATACTGGAGGTGGCGGAGGGTGGACTTAAGCAAAAAAAAGATTCTTGGAGAAGAAGAGCTACCTTAAATTTAGTTGCGTCTGGTTGGGTAACTATGGTAGGGTGAAGACTATTCCATGCTTTAATTGTGCGGGGGAAGAATGAATTGCTGTACACATCTGTCTTGGTAGCTAAATGCATTTCGTTGTCTCTGTACTGTACACTGACAATGACAATTAAAATTGAATCTGAATCTAAATTGAATCTGAATCTGAGCTGGTATCTCAAATTGGATCGAATGCCCTCGTCTGCTCCTAATAGGTTTGGGTTTGGTGTGAGTTTGGTAATCTATGTCGAGCTGACCATTTAACATTTTGTAAAAACAGGTCAAACGGTGAGCTTCACGTCTGTCTTGGAGAGGGTGCCACCCCGACCAGTGAATTCAGAAGTTTGGTAACACTCGCTTCTCTCTCATAGGTATTTGTAACAAATCGAGCTGCCTGTCTTTGGACACGTTCGATGGAAGAAATGTTTCTATTTGTGTATGGGTCCCATGCTGCAACTGAGTAGTCCAAATGTGGTCTAACGAGGGTGAAGTATAACTTCTCCCAGATAGAAGTTGAACAATGATGTGGTGGCACCAAGGATATTGTATGATGTTCCGCCTAGTTTCCTCTTTCTGGTGACACGCATGGTTTCACATTTGGAAGGGTTGAACTGCATGCCCCATTGCTGTGACCACTCAACCATAGTATCGTTATTTGCTGTTGTATTGAGTGAAAATTCTTTAGTGACCAGTTATACTTAAGGGGCTGTCCCACTTGAGTGTCATTTGCGCGTCACGCGAGGTCACCACGCACCATGCACGCGTAATGTGCACCATGCGTGCATCACGTGCGCGGCACGACGCGCGTGCGTGCGTCGTGACGCGTAAATGATGTTGCGTAATTTACGCGGAAATGAAGCCCAAGTGGGACAGGCCCTTTACCCGTTAAAATACCTCTGAGGGTTTAATATCAAAATAATTGGAAAATTAAAAAGACTGTAGGCCAAATGTCCTGTTTCTGTGTGGCACTGTTAGAATCATACAGCGTGGAAACAGGCCCTTCAGCCCAACTTGCCAACATGTCCCATCGACACTATTCCCACCTGCCTGCATTTGGCCCATATCCCTCTAAACCTGTCCTATCCATCTACTCCTTTCTTCAATATACCCACCACCCTTTGTGTCCGATGTTCAATTTAAATGAGCGAAATCATGTTTGAGATTGCAGACAATTCCAAAAGGCAATTCTAATTGCAACTGTGACTCAACACTGGACAAAAGTAAACAGTTCCCTTCGTCTTGTCTTCTGTGTAGGTGAAGGATGTAAACTGGCAGAATACAACAGGCTGAAGAGCATGTTATTGGATCTACAGAGCCAGAGGTACTTCCAGAAGGAAAATCTAACCATGGATGCGGTAACGCACAAGAGACATTTGGTGGAAAGCATGTTCAAGGACTTTGACATCAGTAGAAACGGCTTTGTAGACAACAGCGAACTGACACAGGTGAGTAACAATGTATGTCCAATGTAAGGACTTAAGGGCCTGTCCCACTTACACCACCTAATTCACAACCTTTTTTACTCGTGGACATTTTTCACCATGCTAGAAAAACGCCCCGGCCTACTTGATGCCACGAGTACCTACGACTAGCATCACAACCTACCTACGACCTACCTACGACCTCGTGACGACCATGCTGCGAGTATGAGTCAAAGCCAAACTCGGCAGAGGTCGTGAATTAGGTCGTGAAAGTGGGACAGGGCCTTTACTTAATTTGCCTTTTCTTCCTCTTAATAGTGAGTTGGATGACTCCAATTTGAAATATATCTTTACCAATTTATTGAGAATTTGGCATTGGTATTTATTTGGGGATTTTTTCAGCTTTAAGGGATACAATAATTCATGAGTTCTCGGATCAGAATTAGGCTATTCATCCCATCAAGCCTAGTCTGCTGATCTACCCCCGCCTCTCAACCCCATTCACCTGCTGTCACCCCATAACCCCTGACACCCATACTAATCAAGAACCTGCCAATTTCCGCCTTAAAATTATCCATTGACTTGGCCACCACAGCCGTTTGTGGCAATGAATTCCACAGATTCACCACCCTCTTACTAAAGAAATTCCCCGTCATCTCCTTTCTAAAAGGTACGTCCTTTCGTTCTGAGGCTCAGTGTAATACAGCGTGGAAACAACATGCCCTTCAACACAACCATCTGCACCCATTTGAACGAAACCTACACTGATCCATTTTGTTATCCCCACATATCCATCCCTTCCTCCAGATTCTACCATGAACAACACAGAGAGTGAAATAGAGAGTGTCCAATGAATCTACCGGCCCACGCACCTTTGGGATGTGGGAGGAAACCAGAGCACCTGGAGAAAGCTCTCAGCACCAGAGGTCGAGATTAAATCTGGGTCACTAGCACTGAAAGGCAACAGCTCTAATGGATGTGTCATTGCATTGAATTACAAGTGTCGTTTGTCCATTACTAGATGCAGTGGCCAGTAATATCTGTTAGGAATATTTAAATGTGACTGGATTTTATCCTTGATGGATATCAGTGGAACAGGTTGGAGATTGTAATGATACAGGACGGTTTAGTTTAGTTTATTGTCACCTGTACCGAGGTATAGTGACAAGCTTTTGTCGTATGCTAACCAGACAGCAGAAAGACAATACATGATTACAATAGATCAATTTACAGTGGACAGATACAGGATAAGAGTGCAAGGTAAAGCCAGCAAAGTCCGATCAAGGATAGTCCGAGGATCACCAAAGAGGTAGATATTAGTTCAGCACTGCTCTCTGGTTGTGGTAGGATGATTCAGTTGCCTGATAACAGCTGGGAAGAAACTGTGCCTGAATCTGGAGGTGTGCATTTTCTATACTTCTATATCTTTTGCCCGATGGGAGAGGGGAGAAGAGGGAGTGGCCAATATACGACTCCCCCTATGCTGCTGGCCTTGCCGAGGCAGAGTGAGGTATAAATGGAGTCAATAGAAGGGAAGGTACACAAATATGCTGGAGAAACTCAGCGGGTGCAGCAGCATCTATGGAGCGAAGGAAATAGGTAACGTTTCGGGCTGAAACCCTTCTTCAGACTGATCGATAGAAGGGAGGTCAGTTTGTGTGATGGTCTGGGCTGCGTCCACAATTCGCTGCAATTTCTTGCGGCCTCGGATGGAGCTGTTCCCAAACCAAGTTGCCAAAATTACTAATGCTATTTTGCACTTTAGCAGGTGGGATTTGAACCCTAACTCTGGGAGATATAATTTTACTTATTTAGTTAAATTTGGCAATTTTTAAATTTTTGGGTGTGATGTCTTCAAATCATTTCTAATGTGCCCATTTCCCTGTTGAATTTAATTGGAAGTAGTTCCAAACAGGTCCCATGGTATTCAAAAGGGAACTGCAGATGCTGGAATATCGAAGGTACACACAATTGCTGGGGAAACTCAGCGGGTGCAGCAGCATCTATGGAGCGAAGGAAATAGGCGACGTTTCGGGCCGAAACCCTTCTTCAGACTCATGGTATCTCTGGTTTAGTGAGTGGGCCTGAACTACTATCTATCTCATTGAAGACCCTTATGCCCCTGTCCCACTTAGGAAACCTGAACGGAAACCTCTGAAGACTTTGCGCCCCACCCAAAGTTTCCGTGCGGTTCACGGAGGTTGCAGGTGGTTGCCGGAGGTTGCAGGTAGTGGAAGCAGGTAGGGAGACTGACAAAAACCTCCGGGAACCGCACGGAAACCTTGGGTGGGGCGCAAGGTTTCCAGAGGTTTCCGTTCAGGTTTCCTAAGTGGGACAGGGGCATAAGTCTATCTTTAATCAGACTTTACTGGACTTCATCCTGCACTAAACATTATTCCCTTTATCCTATATCTGTACACTGTGGACAGCTCAATTGTAATCATGTATAGTCTTTCCACCGACTGGTTAGCACGCGATGAAAAGCTTTTCACCGCAGCCACTTTGAAAGGGTGTCGGAGACAGGTTTAATAGCAACTTGCTAAATTAAATTGGATATGTGAATGAAAAAAATTTCAAGGACAATTTGGTGACAGCTAGTGAAAGGGACTATTTGGATACATCTATGAGAGTCCCAGTGTGTGTAGGAAGAACTGCAGATGCTGGTTTACATCACAGATAGACACAAAATGCTGGAGTAACTCAGCGGGACAGGCAGCATCCCTGGTGAGAAGGAATTGGGTGACATCTGAAGAAGGGTCTCGACCTGAAACGTCACCTATTCCTTCTATGCGGAGATGCTGCCCGTCCCGCTGAGTTACTCCAGCATGTTGTGTCTATCTGAGAGAGCCAGCACCAGTCTGACTGAGCCAAATGACTGCCTCCTGTGCTGTATGATGTAGGAAATAACAAGCGAGGTGCTTACTCATTGATATGGAGGTGTGAACATGAAGCACAAGGAGACCGCAGACGTGCCACAGTGTACGTGCCAAGATTAAATTGTATTGCATTGTCCTGGAGTTTTTCTCAACTATGTATAGATGAACGTGATGGGAAAGGTGTGTGAAAAATAGCAGTGAATGCTTTTGTGAAGGTGAGAAATATGGTCTGTGTGGGAGGGAAAGAGTGATGTGGTAGAAATGTGGTAGAAAGTACATCAATCTGTAGCAATTAGGGCCTGCTATTCTTTTCATTTATCTGTCCTATTGCAATTAAAACTAACCGGAGATTTCAACTCATTGATCTCCAAACCATCTTGAAATTCTCACCTAATTGTAGATTGCTTTGAAATTGATAGAAAACTTTGTGTATCGGGCTCAGCAATGAGCTATAAATAACTGTAACAGATGATATGTTGCATTGTTGAGCAGTGCTTGTGTGTTAAGTTCATTTGTAATACATAGAAAATAGGTGCAGGAGTAGGCCATACATTGTCGATAAGGCGGTAAAGAGGCGTTTGTTACGTGTAGGAAGGAACTGCAGATGCTGGTTTACACGAAGATAGACCCAAGATGCTGGAGTAACTCAGCGGGCCAGGCAGCATCTCTGGATAGAAGTGATGGGTGACGCTTCGGGTCGAGACCCTTCTTCCGACTGAGTCTATGTGAGCGTATGTTATGCTTGCCTTAAGCCATTGAGACATTGAGTAAATGTTTGGTTTATTATTGTTTATTATTGTGGACCGAGGTACAGTGAAAGCTGCTGTTTGCGTGCTATCCGGCCAAAGCAAAGACTATACGTGATTATAATCAAGCCGTCCAATGTGCACAGATCAAGGATAAAGGCTACACCATTCAGTGCAAGATAGAGTCAGATGGGAATTCAGGAACACACTGGTGAGAGGGTGGCTCAGTTCACTGATAACAGCTGGAAAGAAACTGTCCCCTGAATCTGGAAGTGTGCGTTTTCAAACTTCTGTACCGCTTGTCTGATGGGAGAGGGGAGAAGACGGAGTGACCAGGGTGAGACTAGTCCTCGATTATCCTCGTGGCTTTGCCGAGGCAGCGCGGGATGTAGATGGAGTCAACGGTCGGTTTGTGCGATGGTCTGAGCTATGACCGCTTCTCTCTGCAATTTCTTGTGGCCTTGGACGGAGCCGTTCCCGAACCAGGATGTGATTCAGGATGAGTCAGGAAGTCACGTTGCATTTTTATAAAACTTAGGTTGGGCTGCGTTTGGAATGTTATGTGCAGCTGTCTGCCCCGTTACAGGCGTGATGTGGAGGCTTCGGAGAGTGTGCAGAAGAGGTTTGCCAGAATGTGGCCTGGACAAGCGGGTGTTGGCTGCAAGGGGGAATTGGGCAAACTAGTACTGTTTTCTCTGCAGCGTCGAAGGCTAAGATTTGATAGAAGTATATAAAATATGAAAGGCATAGACATGGTCGGCAATCAGAACTTTTTTCCCCATGTGGAAATGTCAAAGGCTAAAGTGGCAAAGTTTAAAGGAGATGTGATGGGCAAGTATTTTACACAGAGGGTGGCGTTTGCCTGTAAGGTGTTGGCAAGGGTGGCGATGGTGGCAGGTACAATCGTGGCAGTTAAGAGGGAATTAGATGGATATGCGGAGAGATATGGATCACATGTTGGCATTGGAGATTAGTTTAACTTGGGATCATGTTCGGCATGGACATTGTGGGCCGAATGGCCCGTTCCTGTGCTGTAAAGTGTTTGATGTTCCAAGTCACTCATTGTGCCTCTTTCTTATAAGTCTCCTTGAGTTCTTCCAGACTTGTGTTCATTGCAACTTGGCTTCCCGGTGAATTACGGCAGCCAAGGTTGTTGGGGTAACCATCATGAAAGGACGGCAGAGGCAGGTGCAACAGCACAGTGGCACAGCGGTAGAATTGCTGCCTTACAGCGCCAGAGACCCGGGTTTGATCCTGACTACAGGGGCTGTCTGTACAGAGTTTGTAGAATTCTCCCCGTGACCGCGTGGGTTTTCATCGGGTGCTCCGGTTTCCTCCCACACTCCAAAGACGTACAGGTTTGTAGATTAATTGGCTTTGATAAAATTGTAAATCGACCCTAGTGTGTGTAGAATAGTGCTGGCATGCAAGGATCGCTGGTCGGCGCGGACTCGGTGGGCCGAAGGGCCTGTTTCCGCGCTGCATCTCTAACCGTTTACAAAATGTAACTTGCAAAATTAAATTGGATATATGGGTGAAAACATTTCAGACAGTTTGGTAACAGCTAGTGAAAGGAGCTATTTGGATACATCTCTGCGAGAACCAGCATCAGTGAGACTGAGTCAAATGCTATAGGAAGGAACTGCAGATGCTGGTTTACATTGAAGATGCTGTAGAAACACAAGCATTACTCAAGAAGGGTCTCGACCCGAAACGTCACCCATTGCTTCTCTCCAGAGATGCTGCCGGTCCCGCTGAGTTACTCCAGCATTTTGTGTCTATCTTGAGCAAGATGACTGTCTCCTGTGCTGTATGATGTAGGAAATAACAACCAAGGTGCTTACACATTGATATGGAGGTGTGAATATCAAACATAGAACGGTTCTCAGCATCTCCGGAATGAGTGGGTTAACCTATGATGAGCGTTTGATGGCACTGGCCGTGTACTCGCTGGAATTTGGAAGGATGAGGGGGCACCTCATTGAGACGTACAGAATAGTGAAAGGCTTGGATAGAGTGGATGTGGAAAGCATATTTCCACTAGTGGGAGAGTCCAGGTCTAGAGGTCATAGCCTCAGAATTAAAGGACGTTCCGTTTGGAAAGAGATGAGAAGGAACTTCTTTAGTCAGAGGGTGGTGAATCTGTGGAATTCATTGTCACAGAAGGCCGTGGAGTCCAAGTCAATGGATATTTTTAAAGCTGAAATAGATAGACACTTGATTAGTATGAGTGTCAGGGGTTATGGGGAGAAGACAGGAGAATGGGGTTAGGAGGGAGAGATGGATCACCCATGATTGAATGGCGGAGTAGACTTGATGTCCGAACGGCCTAATTCTGCCCCTATCACTTGTGACCTTATGATGCCAGACTTGTCTAAACAATGTCAGCTGATGTACTTTCTTCAACTTACTGAAGCCGTATTTGATTTTGCCAGGCACTGATGCAAGGTTTCCTTGACAACGACCCCTTTGACTGCAACTTGTTTGATCTTCTTCAGTACGACGACTACAATAAAGACAGCAGGTTGACACTAGAGGAACTCTACACAGCATTCCGTAAGTCCTGCCAAGAAGTGCTTCTGCATTCTGCCGTTAAATTGATTTAACACAGTAAATGGTTTCCTTGTATCTGATGCAGCACAAACTTCATCTTTTTAAATCACCCATTTCACTGCCTGCGTTTCAAGATAGGAGTGTTCCTTATTGGACCCTTATTTCTGTGGTTTGTTTAAGCGGAGAGAAATATAAAGAATTTAAAGCAATTTGAGAATTGTCAGAAGTCGGTGTTTATGATTTATGTTACCATAAAGTTGAATATTTTTTCATGCAAAGCAGTGTTATAATGGGAGGACATAAACTGGATCTGTTTCTACCTCACACTGTATGAACAAAAGCCACAAAGATGGTTTATATATATATATATACAGATCATTGTCAGCATCTTTTTGAGTTCCCAACCAGCCATTTTCAGAAACACATCTCATGCCAGTTACTTTGCTAAGAGGGATTTACAGCTTGAATGGAAAAGGAGAGGACATTTATAGGATATTCAACTAATTCGATATTGTCAAATAACTAAGAGCATCAACCGCAGATTGACAATAAGCTGAAATGCTTTATTAAGATGCAGCAAATACTCAGCAGGTCAAGCAGCATCTATGAAGAGGAGCAGAACAGTAACATTACAGGCTGCTGAACTTTTATTAGAACAGATCAAAGGTTCAAAGGTTTCTTTATTAGTCACATGCACCTAGGTGTAGTGAAATTATTGTTGCCAATGCAGCACATAAAAAAGAATACAAACATGACAATAATAAAGAACTTTAACATAAAAAACATCCCCCCACAATGGTTCCTATTATGAGGGAAGGCACTAAGTCCAGTCCCATCCCTATGTCCACCCATAGTCGGGCCTATTGAGGCCTCCGCAGTTGCCGCTACGGAGGCCCGATGTTCCAGGCCGTTCTCGCCGGGTGATGGTGCTCCGGCGTCGGGAGAATACGCTCAGCGGCTTGGGACCCCTGGAACGGCCGCCTCCTTACTCGAGACCGCGGCTTCCGAAGCCGACAAGGCCGCGCCGGATGGAGCTCCACTACTGGCGATCTGCTCGCGAGATCCCAGACTCCCGGTGAAAAGTTCAGCGCCGCCGCCCGCGGCTGGCCGCTCCGCAGACCCGCAGCTCCGCGATGTTTTACTTCAGCTCACCGGAGCTCCAGTGCGGCGACCCGGGCAAGGCATTGCCCGCTCCGCTCCGCGATAGCGCTCCTGCGCTGTGCCGCCGCCGAAGCCGAGGTTCTGCGCGGTCCCCTCAGGAAACGCCGCTCCAGGCCCGCTGGTAGGCCGCGAGAAAGGGTCGACGGTGCAGCCCGGAGAAAAGCTGCCTCTCCGACCAGGTAGGGACCCTGAAAGGTAGTTTCCCCCTTCCCCCCCCCCCCACCCCCCGAATAAAAAAGACTAGAACTCCAGAACAAAAACACTTTAACTAACTAAAAATCTAAAAACAGCTGTCTATAAATCACTTATAGAATCTGTACTCACCTTTAACATCACATCCTGGTTCACCCTCACCTCTGTTAAAGACAAATCAAAGCTTTCCCGGATCATCAATCAAGCAAGCAAAATAACTGGCAAAACTCAAAATCAATTATCAGTACTCCACACCCAGGCAGTTAAAAGGAAAGCCAACCTCATTACACAGGATCCCACCCACCCCCTGCACAAGTCCTTCCAACTTCTGCCATCAGGCCGCCGATATAAAGTCCCCCTATCCAAGAAAAACATCCACAAAAACTCATTCATACCCATTGCCATAAACAGCTTAAATAAAAAATGAACAAGGGACAAATTAAACCTGACGCACTGTCACTTTACACGTATCCACAACTTTTATCTTGTCTATTTTTACAGTATCTAATCTTTATACTTGCTTTTAAGATCTATACACACTGTGTGTGCTCGCAGAAATCTGTGTTGTATGACTGCTTATCAATACATTGTCCTGGTTGTATGTTGAGCCACGTCAAAGAAGATTTCCTGTTACGACAGACAATAAAGTTTTCTGAATCTGAATCTGAATCTGAATCTGAAAAGAGTTGAAAAGACGGACTGCTGCAGGCTGGGCAGCCAATACCATACAGGACGGCGCCCTCTCTTTAATAGGAATCTGCAGTTGTTATAAAAGCTTCGGACTTCTCATATATTTTCTGTTATATTCATGGTACAATGGCGCAGCGGTAGAGTTGCTGCCTTACAGAGACCCGGGTTCGATCCTGACCACGGGTGCTGTCTGTAAGGTGTTTGTACGTTCTTCCCGTGGCCTGCGTGCGTTTTCTCCGGGATCTCCGGTTTCCTCCCACACTCCAAAGACGTGCAGATTGGCTTGGTAAAATTGTAAATTGTCCCTGGTGTGTGTAGGATAGTGTTAGTGTGTGGGGGATCGCTGGTCAGCGTGGACTTGGTGGGCCGAAGGGCCAGTTTCCGCCGTATATCTCTGAACTAAATGAAACTAAACTAAATATTCTTATACAAATATTTTCATCGAGGTTTCCTCAACAATATTCAATGCAAATTTCATAAGTCATAAGTAACTGGAGTACAATTAAGCCATTTGGCCCATCAAGTCTACTCCACCATTCAATCATGGCTGATCTATCTCTCCCTCCTAACCCCATTCTCCTGCCTTCTCCCCATAACCTCTGACACCTGTACTAATCAAGAATCTATCTATCTCTGCCTTACAAATATTCACTGACTTGGCCTCCACAGATTCACCACCCACTGACTAAATAAATGTCTCCTTCCTAAAAGAACGTCCTTTAATTCTGAGGCTATGACCTCTCGTCCTAGACTCTCCCTCTCATGGAAACGTCCTCTCCACGTCCACTCTATCCAGGACTTTCACTATTTTGTACATTTCAATAAGATCCCCCCTCATTCGCCTAAACTCCAGGGAGTACAGGCCCAGTGCCGACAAACGCTCATCATAGGTTAACCTACTGATTCCTGTGAAAATGTCAGTATTATTTGGCACTTTGTAAACCAGTGACTTTTGAGAAGTTTCACGTCAGTGAGAGCAGTTGGAACTGCGGAGGGAGAGGGCTGAGGGAATGTTTTCTGGTAGTGATACTGCTTTGAGAAAGTGGCCAGGCTGACAACGAAACAGCGCTGAGCCAGCACCTGGTCCACCTCTTCATTAATCATCTACAGTGAGTATCCAGGTAGCCAAGATCTTAGTCTATTCCTAATTGCAATTTTTTTGCCTGCATGGGGGTGCAAAACCACGGGATTCCCTGTAGATCCAATATGCTCACATTATGAGTTATTTTGTTTGTTGGTAGTATGTTAGTTCAGTTAAGTTTAGTTTAGAGATGCAGCGCGGAAACAGGCCCTTCGACACACCGAGTCCGCGCCGACCAGCGATCCCCGCACACTAACACACACTTAGGGGCAATTTACAATTTATACCAAGTCAATTAACCTGCTAATTGTCTTTGGAATGTGGGTGGAAATCGAAGCACCCGGAGAAATCCCACGCTGGTCATGGGGAGAACGTACAAACTCCATACAGACAGCAGCCGTGGTCAGGAACGAACACGAGTCTCTGGTGCTCTGTAGCAACTCTACCGCTGCGCCACTGTGCTGCCCCGGTTCCTATGTTGCCGCTAACAATGGTATATTTCCTTCAGAGCGGTATCTAACACGGATTGATTGAAAGATGCAGCGTTGAATCAGGCCCATCGGCCCCACTGCCCACCATCGATCATCCCGTTCACACTAGGCCTACGTTATCTCATCTTCTCATCCAGTCCTTATACACTGGGAGCAATTTACAGAGGGAGGAAACTGGATCACCCCGGAGGAAGTCCACACCGTCACAGGGAGAACGTGCAAACTCCACACCAACGGCATCGTGTTTGGCACAAACTTTGTGGGCCGAAGGGCCCGTTCCTGCGCTGCACTGTTCTATGTCTTTGTGATTTGGGAAGAAACCAGAACACGTTCTTCCTGTGTCTGGTGGTACATGCGTTCAAGCTTTTGTAACTTCTGCCTGACAAGAGCAGGGAGAAGAAGGAAGGACCGGGGTGGTGGGGGGGGGGGGGGGGGTGGGGGGGGGGGGGGGGAGAGGTCCTTGATTGTGTTGGCTGTTTTTCCAAGGCAGCCTGAAGTGTAGGTGGCAACGAAGTGAATGGTGGCAAGTCTGGTCCGTGTGATGGACTGGGGCCACGTCCACAACTCTCTGCAATTTCTTGCAGACTTGGGTAGGAAAAATAATTCACATCGTCCACATCCTGTTCCATCGCATCAGCTCGTGGACATTACCTGACGCAGCCTCTTCTTCTTCTTATCGAGTCCACACACAGGATTAGAAGTTGTTCAGCCAGAGCTGAACATATTTCTCAGCATCTGCACACAATGGTGTCTGTCTTGTCGCCTCTTGTGCTTCTTGTGCGTGATGGTGGAAAGATCAGTGAAAACAAGGCTACGACTTGACCCCACACAGCCTCTGAAGGCGGCTCTTCCCCCGAAACGTCACCTATTCCTTTTCTCCGGAGATGCTGTCTGACCCGCTGAGTTACTCCAGCTTTTTGTGTCTATCTTCGGTTATACCCGCATCTGCAGTTCCTTCCTAAACAGCCTCTGTCTGTACGTGCCTCGGTCACTTGAACATTTCGGTTCCATCTCCACACTTCTATCCTCCAAGTCACTTTATTCCCTGCGCAAGTTTCCCTGCTCATTCCTCTGCCTCCTCTTTCTTCAGACTTTGTAACAGCTGCGTGAAGTTGGGATGCTTTTCCAATCATGGTTGTGCCAGTAAAGGGTGTCAGGTGTTTCGGGGAGAAGGCAGGAGAATGGGGTTGAGAAGGAAAGATAGGTCAGCCATGGCTGAATGGCCTAATTCTGCTCATAGAACTTATGAACTTATGAACTGAGAGAATAGTGACTGCATGGAACAAAATAAGGGGGCTGTCCCACTTGGGCAACCTAATTGGCAAGTTTAGAAGAGTTTAGGAGAGTTTGAAAAGTGTCATGTTGAAGACCAGCTTCGACTATGTTGAAGACCAGCTTCGACTAGCTACGACTAGCTACGACTAACTTCGGGTAAATTGGACACCGAATAGTGGAGAGTGAAGACGACCTCCTTCGATCTCCTTCGACGTCCCTTCGACTTTGTTGAAGACTACCTACGACTACCTTCGACTACCCTCGATTACCTACGACTAACGTGCCGACCTACTACGACCTACTACGACTAAACCTACGAGTAAAAAAAGTATTGATTTTTTCCATGGCGACCTTTTTTTACTCGCGGGCATTTTTCAACATATTGAAAAATACGCCGCGACCTAGCTGAGGCCTCGAGTACGCGGGGACTACTCTCGAGCATGAAGAAGAGTTACAAAGATCTCCAACGACCTCGTGTCAACCATGCTGCGAGTATGAGTCGAGGGCAAACTCGCGGATTAGGTCGCCAAGTGGGACAGGCCCATAACAAGTGTTTATCGGTTGTTTCAAACAGCATTATGAATCACGTACAAATCTCAAGTATTTTATGGCCTTCATTTAAACCTTGAGTTTTATTGACTACTTTTAATTTATTGGTAGAACTACCTTGTCATTTAATTTTATGAAAAAGTTCAATTTCACTTTTGTTATACCAAGCATTTACTTTCATTCCGTAATAAAGGATATAAATGATTTTATGGTGTAGAATTCCCTTCATGCTGAAATCGACTTTAGTTTAGTTTAGTTTACTTTGGAGATGTAGCAGGGGGTGTCACAGTGGCGCTGCCTTACAGTGCTGGAGACCCGGGTCCCATCCTAACTATGGGTGCTGTCTATGTGGAGTTCTCCCCATGACCTGCGTGGTTTTTCTCCGGGAGCTCCGATTACTTCCCACACTCCAAAGACGTGCAGGTTTGTAGGTTATCTGGCTTAGGAAAAATTGTAAATTGTCCCCAGTGTGTGTAGGTCACTGCTAGCGTGCGGGGATCGCTGGTCGGCATGGAATCGGTGGGACGAAGGGCCTGATTCCGAGCAGTACCTCGAAATCTAAATGCATGGAAACAGGCCATTCAGCCCATTGAGTCCACTCTGAACATCAATCACCCATTTACACTCGTTTGATTCTATCCTATCCCACTTTCTCATCCACTCCCTACACACTTGGAGTAATTTCTACAGAGGCCTTCACCTACCACCATCTAGTGGATTTGCAGCCGTCCTTCAACCATAAAAGGGAATGGACATCTAACCAGGGTAGACCGCATGGGATTTAACTTCCCCTTCACACATCCTAGTGACTGTTTTCAGAAGATAGCCAACGATAGTTTGGGACCCAAAATTGCTGGGGAAACTCAGCGGGTGCAGCAGCATCTATGGAGCGAAGGAAATAGGCGACGTTTCGGGCCGAAACCCTTCTTCAGACTGTTTGGGACCTATTTCTCTCCTGCCATCTTACTCCAGATGCTGCAAAGAAACCAAGAGCAAATGAGGAAAGAGTCATTTCTTCTTTGTTACTGGTATGGGGAAAACTTTAATTGTTTTCTCTTTAAATAGACTTAATATTTACATCCTTGTTAACCATATAACCATATAACAATTACAGCACGGAAACAGGCCATCTCGGCCCTACAAGTCCGTGCCGAACAATTATTTTCCCTTAGTCCCACCTGCCTGCACTCATACCATAACCCTCCATTCCCTTCTCATCCATATGCCTATCCAATTTATTTTTAAATGATACCAACGAACCTTACAGTTGTAACCTTATTGTTGTCCCTTCAGTTATAGAGGCATAGAGACATCCAATACAGAAAAAGGGCCTCCAAGCCCAACATATCGATCAAAATACCTGCATCTAAGTTCACCAATATCCCTCCAAGCCTCTACGATTATGGTCCTCACATTAGCTGGGGTTCAATCTTGATTCCCCTCTACCTCATTGTGGACATTGGACTTTGCCCCTTCCACTGTTGTGCTACAGTGCTGGCCTCTGTATCCAGCACACTCCATCTTTCCCTCCGCTCCATCTACTGTACGTGCTTGGCTTGAAGGTATTTATGTAGAGTATTATATGATATGGTCGGACAGCATGTTTTCTGCTTTGCACTGTATATCGGCACACATGACAACAATAAACCTAAACCAAAATCTAAATCGTCTAAATCATTAGGAACATCGATCAAGCCATTGAAAACTATGAACTCTATCTAAACCTCGAACTATGAATTGCCTTGTTTGCACAAGAGACTTTGGGCGTGTTTTGTTTTGCGTTACTTTGGGCTTTTAAAAATGTATTGAACTTTTTGTTTGTTCGTTTATCATGTTTTCTATTGAGATTGGCGTACAAATTTGTTGCGCTGTTGCAAGTGTGAATATCATCGTTCCGTTTCAGCACATATGACAATTAAACACTCTTGGCCTTCTTGGCACTTGAAATGTATCCATGTACGTGTCCAAATGTCTACTAAATTTAAATAGATGCATATAGATAGAGATACAGCGCAGAAACAGACCCGATCGGCCCACCGAGTCTGCGCTGACCAGCCATCCCCATACTTACATAATTAACCTACAAACCAGTATGTCTTTGGAGTGTGGGTGGAAACCAGAGCACCCGGAAAAACCCACGCAGGTCACGGAGAGAACGGACAAACTCCATACAAGCAATGTCCGTGGTCAGGATCGAACCCGGGTCTCTGGCGCTGTGAGGCAGCAACTCTACCGCTGCGCCACCGTGCCACCCCAAATTTGTCGTACCTGCCTCAATGACATCAGGCAGCTCGTTCCATATACACACCAGCCCCTGTGTGAAAAAGTTGCCTCTCAGATTCCTATTAAATCTTTCCCCTTTTATTGTCTGGCTCTTTCTTCAGTTATTTGTTCGTTGGTCAAATCAGCTGTAAAATTAATATGTCACCTGTGAATAATGTGCAAAAATAAATTAAAATGTGTTTCAAGTTGCAAATTACCTGTAACACTTCCTAATAGGGATTGATTGGAGTTTTCACACATCTTCGTGCAAGATAAAATGAGATATTAAGACAATGTGTTGTCTTATTCATCGCCTATCATTATTCTGCTTTTAATATTACAATGTTGTAGTCCATAATAATTTAGCCTACAACAGGTAAAGGTCCCATACTACAGATATTTAACACATGATAACGTGCTGAAAATAACCATAATGTACTCTCTTTTCATTTGGTCGACATGGGACAAAACCAAGTATAAATTATCAGGACAGCTGTGGATGTGAATTCTGATTTTCTATCGGTTGTTAAATAACTGTGGGTTCCCAGTGTACAATTACCCACATGTCACTATTAGCTGGAGCCAAATCACAATTTGCTTATTAGGCAGGTACGGTGGCACAGCGGTAGAGGTACGGCCTCGCAGGGCCAGACACCCAGATTCCATCCTGACTACGGGCGCTGTCTGTACGGAGTTTGTACGTTTTCCCCGTGACCTGCGCGGGTTTTCTCTGAGATCTTCGGTTTCCTCCCACACTCCAAAGACGTGCAGGCTTGCAGGGTAACAGGCTCGGAAAAAAATCTAAATTATCCCTCGTGTTTGTGGGATGGTGTTAGTGTGTGAGGATTGCTGGTCGGCGTGGACTCAATGGGCCGAAAGGCTTGTTTCTGCGCTGTATCTCTAAACTAAAAATCTGCGAGGCACTACCTCCCTCTTTACCTTCTCCTCCTGCCCCTCTCACCTTCTTCCCCTCTGGTTTTACACCTATTTCTCCCCCCCCCCCACACCTTCCTTCCGCCTACATTCCTTCCTCCAGCTTCACAACTCTTTAACTCATTTGTCTCACACTTTCTGTCTCTTCACCTATGCCCTTTGTCCAACCATTTGCCGATCAAGTAACGCTCCTCACCTGTGCCAGCCTATTACATGCCATGCTTTATCATGCCTCTCCTCTCTTCCAGCTTTCCTCCCCATCAACCCCAACCCTCTCATAATCAGCCTGAAGAAAGGTCCTGACCCAAAACGTCACCTATCCATGTTCTCCAGAGATGCTGCCTGACACATTGAGTTATTCCAGATCTTTATGTCTTCCTTTGTAAACCAGTTACAGCAGTTCCTTGTTTTTCCAAAGTTCTATCAATCTCTTTCCTAAAAACTGCAGCCCACTTGGGTAGAAAATAAAACAAATTCATTCCTCAATGGGTGAGCCTTTTCTTAATGAGCATTGTGTAGTGTTTATAATAACAGGGGCGACACGGTGGTGCAGCGGTAGAGTTACTGCCGTACAGTACCAGAGACCCAGGTTCGATCCTGACGATGGTTGCTGTCTGTGCAGAGTTTGTACGTTCTCATTGTGACCGCGTGGTTTTCTCCGGGTGCTCAGGTTTCCTCCCACACTCCAAAGACGTACAGGCTTGTAGGTGAATTGGCTTTGGTTATATTGTAAATTGTCCCCAGTGAGTAAGATAGTGCAAGTGCATGAGGTGATCGATGGTCAGTGCGACCTTGCTGGGACGAAGGGCCTGTTTCCGCGCTGTATCTCTGAAGTCTAAAGTCTGAATGGAGTCCTACAGGTTCTGGGGATGTGGCTGGGGACTCCATCTGGGTCAGTTGCTTTCCATGGATTCACTCTCAGGAAGGCCGATCTTAGGTTTGCCATGGTAACCGTTGGCACAGGCAGGCCCAAGGCTGGAGAAGTGGTTGATATTCCTCCACTGAGCTTGCATGGAATATTTTGCGTGGAAATCCAACCAAGTCTTTACTTCAATTTTTAGCTTCAAGATACTTAGTCCATTTAATGTTCCTCCAATTATCGCAGTGACAAAGATGAATTAAATTGGCTTAGACCCAAGACCAAGAATGGGATTTCCCTGGGCCTGCACAGTTGTAGATAATTATGAAATAAAACAAATGTTTGTGTTTGTTGACATTAAATATTCATACGACTATGAGGAGAAAGGCCTTGAAAATTAAATTAAATTGATTCAATTATACAATGCACTGTTATGGAAATCAAATCAGATCAAAAGTATGGTTCAACAGAAATAAAAGTGGTAGAAAAATATCTCTCTTTCTGCCTGGGCCTTTCTTGAATCAATTCCACTGGATCTCAGGCCCAAGCACTTTAAATTTGGGCGGCACGGTGGCGTAGTGATTGAGTTGCTGCCTTACCGCGCCAGTGACCAGGGTTCGATCCTGACTATGGGTGCTGTCTGTACGGAGAATGTACGTTCTCCCCGTGACCTACGTGGGTTTCCTCTGGGATCATCGGTTTCGTCCCACGCTCCAAAGACTTACAGGAGTGGGGGCGGGGGGGGGGGGGGGGGCGACGGATGCAGAGGTTACTTGAAATTCATGTTCATAAGTGATATGTCTGTGGAATTCTCTGCCTCAGAAGGCAGTGGAGGCCAATTCTCTGGATGCTTTCAAGAGAGAGTTAGATGGAGCTCTTAAAGATAGCAGAGTCAAGGGATATGGTGAGAAGGCAGGAACGGGGTGCTGATTGTGGATGATCAACCATGATTACAATGAATGGCAGTGCTGGCTCGAAGGGCCGAATGGCCTACTCCTGCACCTATTGTCTATTGATAGGAGCGGTATTGGGTCATTCAGTCCATCAATTGTACCACACCATTCACCCATGGCTGACCTGTTTCTCCCTCCTAACCCCATTTTCCTGCCTTCTCTCCTTAACCTCCGACACCCGTACTAATCAAGAATCTATCTGTCTCTGCCTTAAAAATATCCATTGACTTGGCCTCCAACCCCTTCTGTGGCACGTTCCTGATTTAGGGGTAGTTGATCGTTTTACTGGTTCATTTGGAACTTAATTTATTTCACCTTGAGGAAAACAAAATTCACCTAATTTAAGTTTTTTTGTTGCTATGGACACACTGGTGTTTAATATCCTCACAAAAACATAGCCAATCGTTAATTATTTCACTTCACTTCATAGATAAAACTGCTGGAGTGTGAGATGGTCCGTGTACCAGCACTGAACACGGTATTACAGACTAATTAATCAGGAAGGAGAGAATGCATCAGCATTTTGAGAGTCTCATTATGAATTGCACTGACAGGTTGGAAATAGTCTATGTGTATAAAATATATTGATTAATTGGTTTAAATTCGTCTGAAGGTCACCCGAATTTAACAGGAAAGAGTTCTTCTAATGTTCCTAAATATCCTGTTGAGCGAGAAAAAAAGATTAAAGCGTTCTCTTCTGAAGACTACCGGCCTCCTGCCGAGGGAAATAATTTCCCTGGCAGAAGATGGCCAATTTGCACTGAGAAAGGGCAGCACAGTGGCACAGCTTTAAGGGCCTGTCCCACTTGGACCACCTAATCCGCGAGTTTAGAAGACCCTAGACAAGTTGAAAAAAATGTCAAGGTCGTGTTGACTCGCCGAAGTAAAAGACCTCCTGCGACTATGTCTACGACCTCCTACGACTATGTCTACGACCTCCTATGACTATGTCTACGACCTCCTACGACTATGTCTACGACCTCCTACGCGTATGTCTACGACCTCCTACGCGTATGTCTACGACCTCCTACGACTATGTCTACGATCTCCTACGACTATGTCTACCACCTCCTACGACCACGTCTATGACCCCCTATGACCCCCCCTCGACCTCAGTCTTCCACACCTAAGACCAACTACGACTAGCTACGAGTGGAAAATGATCACATGATAAAATTATGTCATGTTTGCCTTTTTTCTCTCGGGCCAGTTATCGACCTACGACTACCCACGACTACCATCACGACCTACTACGACCTACCTACGAGTAAAAAGCATCAATTTTTTCCATGCCGACCTTTTTATTACTCGTGGACATTTTTTATCGGGCTGGGAGGTTTATCAGTCACGGGGGTTTGTACATTCTCCCCGTGACTGCGTGGTTTCTCTGAGATCCTCAGTTTCCTCCCACACTCCAAAGACGTACAGGCCTGTAGGTTAATAGGCTTGGTATACGTGTTTGTAAAATCAGTGGCCATGGGAGGAATAGATCAGGTGGACGCACAGAGTCCCTTGCCCAACATGATGCCAAGTTAAACTGATGCTTTCTGCCAATACCCCTCTATTTAATGCACTTCCATGTGCCTATCTGAACGTATCTTAAACGCCACTCTCGAATCCACCTCCACAACCACCCCAGGCCCTCACTATTCTCTGTGAAAAACACTTGCCACACACATCTCCATTCAAACTTTCCCCCTCTCACCTTACAGACATTTCCACCCAGGGATAACGCTTCATAAGTTCATACATTGTAGGGGCAGAATTAGGCCATTCGGCCCATCAAGTCTACTCCGCCATTCAATCATGGCTGATCTATCTCTCCCTGTCAACCCCATTCTCCTGCCTTCTCCCAATAACCTGTGACCCCCGTACTAATCAAGAATCTATCTATCTCTGCCTTACAAATATTCACTGACTTGACCTCCACAGATTCACCATCCCCCATTGACTTTGTCCTCCACAGCCTTCTGTGATTAATACCCCATCAATGCCTCTCCTGTTTCTATAAACCTATCATATTCCTTCAACCTCCTGCATTTCTACCATTAATGCGTATAAAATGTAAGGTTTGATCATGAAATAAATGAGAATTAATTATCTGCACCTAACAGGAAAAGATCGGGCAAATGCACAGTCTCTTGCCCAGAGTAGTTGTATCAAGAATCAAAGAACATAGGTTTAATGTGAGGGGGGAAAGATTTAATAGGGACATGAGGGATAACTTTTTCACACAGAAGGAGTTGGGTGGATGGGAGTGAGCTGCAGGAGGAAGTAGTTGACGCAGGGACTACAGCATCGCAACGTTTAAGAAACATTTGGACAAGTACATGGAAGGATATGGGCCAAATGCAGGCAGGTGGGACTAGTGTAGATGGGACATGTCGGTAGAGTTGTTGCCGTACAGCATTAGAGACCCGGGCTCGATCCTGACTATGGGTGCTGTCTGCGCAGAATATATTCGTCCTCCCCGTGGATTTTCTCTGGCTGCTCCGGTTTCATCCCACATCCCAAAGGCATTTGCAGGCTAATAGGCTTCTGTAAACTGCCCTAGTGTGCACAATGCGAAACTGTGATAACGTAGAACTAGTGTACGGGTGATCGTTGTTCGGCGTGGACTGCGTGGGCCGAAGGGCCAAAACAGGCCCTTCCATGATGTATCTCAAAACTGATCTTTCTTCCATTCTGAATTGCACTGACAGGTTGGAAATAGCCTACATGTAGAACATATATTGACCTTCCCTTTCAGTAAAGTGGTGCCTCTTTATATCTGTGCATTAAAGTGAATTGTTTCATCTGTAGACGATAGATTTCTGCGGACTATAAGGCCTGTCTCACGAGCATGCGACTCCATGCGGCAAGCGCAACCTAACGTGGTCGCTTGAGCCGTACGGCCTCGCGGGGCCGGTCCCACTTCAATCGCCGGAGCCATATGGAGGTGTGCGGAGCTGGTCCCGACACCGCGCGGGGCTCCGAAAAACTGACCGTGTTCAAAAATTCCGCGCGGCAACGGCCTGCCGGCCCGCAGCCTCCTCGACGCCGTACGCCCCGCCTCGACGGGCGTGCACAGCGTCTCGATACCGTATGCAGCGTCTTGACGCCGTACGTCACGCGCGAACCTCCCGCGGACTTCGCTCGAACTTCACGTCACTCACTCGACCTCCGCGCGGCCCCCGCTTCCGTTTTGGTCGCGATCGCCGCATGCAGGTCGCATGCTGGTGGGACCGGCCCTTTAGTGTGACGATGTGTAAATACGACAGTGCATTTCCATGAGGTTAAAATATTTCAGTTAAGCTGATGAGATATTTTATTTAAACCATACTCGTACTATTTAGAATGAAGTCCATGCCTCTGCTGTTCCTTGCACTCATAACTATGCATCATATTAGTTTTCAAGGTAATCTTCATCTTTGGTGTATTCTTTTTCGAGCTCTCACATAATTACTTTATAACATTGGGTTTTGCTCATTCACTGGACAACTCACAGCGAGCAATGTGGTCAGAGGTTCTGTGGATCGAGAATTGAAAGATACCTGTTTAAAATCCAAATAGGTTTAACGAATAAGTTTCAGAATCCAATTCTTGTATTACAGAGATTTTATATGCGCACAAATGAAGAGTCAATACAGGATTAAAATGTAATCATTTGAAAAGTTACATTACACACACATGAATGATTCTAATATCAATACAATCTGATAAATCTCATCGTGCAACATGCTCATTCTAAACACTTCAGAAGTATTGTTTGTTGCCTTTGTTCTTATGCATTTTGTATTGTATTGTTTTGTATTCAAATTTATTGTCATTGTCTCAGTTAGAGACAACGAAATGAATTTCCCTTACAGGCAGTATCATAAAAATAAAAATAAATAAATAATAATAAATAATAAAACATTAAAAATAAAATAGAATTAAAAAAAAAAAAAAAAAGCACAAACAGTGAAAGTCCACGACACAACATAACACAGTGGCACCAAGGTGAGGAAGGCACCATAGTCAAGCCAGCCTCCACTCCGTTCTTCCCAGATGTTCACTCGTGGTCGAGGCCTTCCTAGTTTAACCTTAAAGGAACAAGAACAAAGTAGTTAATTAATTCAGACGGTGAATGAGTTAATTATGTTATTGTATTATTTAAAATATTTGAAATTGGACTTTGGACTTTAGAGATGCAGTGTGGAAACAGATCCATCCGCGTCGACCAGCAAACGCCCTCCACACACGAGGGACAATTTACAACTTCCCGAAGCCGATTAACTTACAAACATGCACGTCTTTGGAGTGTGGGAGGAAAGCAGAACAACTGGAGAAAACCCACGCGATCACAGGGAGAACGTACAAACTCCTCGCAGACAGCATCCGTGTTCAGGATCGGATTCAGGTCTCTGGCGCGGTGAGGCAGCAATTCTACCACTGCCCCACCGTATCACCCAACCCAAATTAAAAGGCTTGTAGACAGATACAAAATGTTGGAGTAACTCAGCGGGACAGGCAGCATCACTGGATGGAAGGAATGGGTGACGTTTCCGGTCGAGACTCTTCTTCAACCTTCTTCTTCTTCTTGAGTAAGGCGTGCACAGCCTAAAGTTGGAGGACAACTTGCTCTATTGTTCGGAAGGGGTAGGATGGGGTCCCACAGTCCCGTTTATATCAACGGTCGATGGTGGAAAGGGTTAAGAACTTCAAATTCCTGGGCGTGCATTTTTCCGAAGATATCTCCTGGTCCCAAAACACTGATACAATCATAAAGAAAGCACATCCGCGCCTCTACTTCCTGAGAAGATTACTGAGAGTCAGTATGTCAAGGAGGACTCTCTCCAACTTCTGCAGGTGCACAATAGACAGCATGCTGACCGATTGCATCGTGGCTTGGTTCGGCAACCTGAGCGTCTAGGAGCAGAAATGGCTGCAAAAAGTCGGAACCACTGCCCAGTCCATCATCGGTTCAGACCTCCCTACCATCGAGGGGATCTATCGTAGACGCTGCCTCAAATAGGCTGCCCGCATCATCAAGGACCCACACCATCCTGGCCACACACTCATTTCTCCGCTGCCATCGGGTAGAAGGTACAGGAGCCTGAAATCTGCAACATCCAGGTTCAGGAACAGCTGCTTCCCCACAGCCATCAGACTATTAAACACAACTTCAAACAAACTCTAAACGATAACAACCTATTGTACTTTATCTGTTTATTGATGTGTGTGTATATATATATTCTATGGTATATGGACACACTGATCTAATCTGTATTTATGACCACAATATTCTGTTGTGCTGCAGCAAGCGAGAATTTCATTGTCCTATCTGGGACACATGACAATAAACTCTCTTGACTTGTCTTGGCTTGATTTGATCTTATTTGATTGTGCACACCGGGTTGATTGCATTCGTTGAAACAGGGCGGACCACGTGAAGGTTGCAATCAAAGAACTTATAGCATTGTGTGCCTAAGCCTTTTGATATTTCCTGGTTATCATAGAGTCCGCTATAGGATCCGCTATAGGATCTTGGTTGCAATCTTCCTGAGAGTCAGGGGAGAGGAAGGCACAAAGATAAGTGTAAGGTGTGAAAATGAGACATGAAAGGGTCGGTGTGTCCTGGGAGAGAGAGTGGATTAAGTTTGTTAATTACAGCCCAGCTGTTGAACTGCAGCTGATCAACTGCAATTATTGAGCCTAAAGGGCCTGTCCCACTTGCGCGTCATTTACGCGACATCCTAAAATTGTTTGGCGCGTCGCGACGCGCGCATGGCGTGTGATGAGGCGTGGTAGCGTATGCAGTGATACGAGGTAGCGCACGGCGTCCCAGGATTTTGTGATGTTGAAAATCCTAGCGTGCCACCTGCGTGACGCGCAAATGCCGCCCAAGTGTGACAGGCCCTTTATCCACCCTCCCCTCTGATGTACGTGGAGAGGGGGTTGGCGAATCAGATAGAGCGGAACAAAAAAAATCATTGCTTGAGCAACAAGTACAAAGCACAGCAGTAGTTTAGTTGAGTTTAGTTTAGAGATACAGCGCGGAAACAGGCCCTTCGGCCCACTGAGTCGGCACTGACCAGCGATCCCCGCATATTAACACTATCCTACACACACTAGGGATAATTTTACATTTATACAAAGCCAATTAACCTACAAACCTGTACGTATTTGGAGTGTGGGAGGAAACCGAAGATCTCGGAGAAAACCCACGCGGTCACGGGGAGAACGTACAAACTCCGTGCAGACGGCACCTGTAGTCCGGATCCAACCCGGGTCCCTGATGCTGAAAGCTCCGCATGGCAGCAAACTTCACTGCTGCATCACTGTGCTACCCGGTACTGCAATAATCAATCCTGCAGCATTTGCAATCTGCAATAACTGAGCCTGTTGGAAATGTCTGGCATGTCAGAGCGAACCTGGCCAGAGAAACACAGAGTTGACGCAACAATTTTTTTCAATGGAGACAAGACCACATGACTAGCACTGAATACAATACATTGAAGTTGGAAGAGGTACATGTGTGATCACTGCCTCACTTGGAAAAGGAAGAGGCGAAAGCAAAGTTGTTGCAGCTTCTGTGCAAAAAGCTGCCAGGAAAGTGGGTGACGGTGAAAATCAAAAATGAACCGTGTACTTTGCAGGTACCATCATAACGATTGTGAGACATTTGGACAGGATAGGTTCAGGAGGACATGGCCCAAATAAAGGCAGGTGGGACTAAGCATGTTGGTCGGTGTTGGCAAGTTGGGTCGAAGGGCTTGTTTCCACGCTGTATGACTCTATGACAACCAGGAAATATCAAAAGGCTTAGGCACACAATGCTGGAGTAACGCAGCGGGCCAGGCAGCATCTCAGGAGAGAAGGAATGGGTGACGTTTCGGGTCGAGACGCTTCTTCAGACTGATGTCAGGGGAGAGGGAGATGCATTGATAAGGAAGTGTAAGGTGTGAAAACAGGGCAAAGGGAATGAAGTTCAAGGAAAATGTAGAATTGTTTGCTGGGAGACGCTAACATGGCAAACAGAGATAAAATGTAGTTGGAGACAGTAAGACTAGTCGGAGAACTGGGAAGGGGAGGGATGGGGAGAGAGGGAAAGCATGGGTTACTTGAAGTTAGTGTGTAAGAAGGATGTAAGAAAGATGCTGGTTTTACACCGAAGATAGGCACAAAAAGCTGGAGTAACTCAGCGGGACAGGCAGCTTCTCTCTCGAGAAGGTATGGTGGCACTTCGAGTCGAGACCCTTCTTCAGACTGGTTAGGGATAAGGGAAACGAGAGATCTAGATGGTACACAAAATTGCTGGGGAAACTCAGCGGGTGCAGCAGCATCTATGGAGCGAAGGAAATAGGCGACGTTTCGGGCCGAAACCCTTCTTCTAGATGGTGATGGTGATGGGGACAGATAAAGAACAATGAATGAAAGATTATGCAAAAAAGTAATGATGATAAAGGAAACAGGCCATTGTTAGTTGTTTGTTGGGTGAAAATGAGAAGCTGGTACCACTTGGCTGGGGGAAAGATAGAGAGAGAGGGATTGCTGGGGCTACCTGAAGTTAGAGAAATCAATACTCAATCCACTGGGATGTAATCTGCCCAAGCGAAATATGAGATGCTGTTCCTTCAATGTAGAAGGCAATGTTCATACCGCTGGAGTGTAAGCTGCCATAGCTAAATATCCATAGCGCTGGGGTATATGCGGCCCAAGCAAAATCTCAAAGGGAATGTTCTCTTTGGAATTCCGAGAGGGGAGGGGAGGATTCATAACCCTCCTCACCCATATCCATCTATCTCTTGCCAGGCTTTGTCTCACCACAACTTCTCTTATTCACCTTTTTCCCCTCCACCACAACCAGTCTGAAGAACGATCCCAACCCTAAACGTTGCCTATCCATTCCCTCCATAGATGCTGCCTGACCCACTGATTTGTGTTTTGACCCCAGCACGTTGTGTTTTGTTCTATAACATGCGGTTTCTTCGGAACTCAACTATTGCGATACTGCTTGTCAATGGAATGCGCATTTAATAGATAGGCACATGGAACTGCAGATGCTGCTTTCCCAAAAAAGACACAAAGTGCTGGAGTAACTCAGCGGGTCAGGCAGCATCCCAAGAAACATGGATAGGCAATGTTTGTGTTTTCTCCAGACTGATTGGAGGGTGGAAAATGAAAGCTGGAAAATAGGACAGGCAGGACAAAGTGTGCAGATAACAGGTGGACATAAGCAGGAGAGGCAGGTTGATAGGTAGATGGTTGGAACAAAGGCCAGAGATAAGAGCAGTAGGTGTAGGGCAGGTTTGAAGCGTTATGGATTGTGAAGCCGGAGGAAGGAAAAACACAAGTGCTGGAGTAACTCAGTGGGTCAGGCAGAATCTCTGAGGAACAAGGATAGGCGACATTTTGGGTCGGTATCCTCCTTTAGAATCAACATAGAAACATAGAAAATATGTGCAGGAGTAGGCCATTCGGCCCTTCGAACCTGCATCGCCATTCAATATGATCATGGCTGATCATCCAACTCAGTATCCTGTACCTGCCTTCTCTCCATACCCCCTGATTCCTTTAGCCACAAGGGCCACATCTAACTCCCTCTTAAATATAGCCAATGAACTGGCCTCAACTACCTTCTGTGGCAGATAATTCCAGAGATTCACCACTCTGTGTGAAAAGTGTTTTCCTCATCTCGGTCCTAAAAGATTTCCCCCTTATCCTTAAACTGTGACCCCTTGTTCTGGACTTCCCCAACATCGGGAACAATCTTCCTGCATCTAGCCTGTCCAACCCCTTAAGAATTTTGTAAGTTTCTATAAGATACCCCCTCAATCTTCTAAATTCTAGCGAGTACAAGCCGAGTCTATCCAGTCTTTCTTCATATGAAAGTCCTGACATCCCAGGAATCAGTCTGGTGAACCTTCTCTGTACTCCCTCTATGGCATGAATGTCTTTCCTCAGATTAGGAGACCAAAACTGTACGCAATACTCCAGGTGTGGTCTCACCAAGACCCTGTACAACTGCAGTAGAACCTCCCTGCTCCTATACTCAAATCCTTTTGCTATGAAGGTTCACTTAACTCATACCTTGGTAAAATGCATAAAAATTAAACATTTTTGGATGGATATTTTTTAATTTATTTCTGAAGTTGTTAATATTCAATTGGATCCCGATCCAAAATTAATAATATTGGGCATATCAGAACAAAGTATAAAACTTACAACAATTCAAATACATTTTCTGGATTACAGTATAATTACTGGGAAAAAATTAATACTAAGATTTTGGAAAAATGCAACAACCCCCACAATTGAAAAGTGGATTACAGAAATGTCTGAGACCTTACATTTGGAAACAAAAATAGATTTGTCTTAATTGACAAACCAGAATAATTTTGGTTTCAGAACTTAAGACCAATATTGGAAGCAGATTACCAGGATACAAAAAAAAAATACAAAATGCAATGGTTATCGTTAGCAGTGCATAAGTAGATTTAAATTACATTGTGATCATGTTGCATTAAACAAAACGTACGTCTAATTTGGAGTCTGTGCAATAACTGGGAGATATAATTAAAAAGGTGCGGAACGTTCAATAGAATGTGTGCGTTGCAAATTGCTTTCTGTTTCAATGATAATTGCCATATTACAAAACAAACTGTAAAACAACAGAACAAGTTGTCTCGAAGGAGAGGTATAGCGAAATATTAAAAAGAGAAAATGTAATACCAGCAAAACATCGAGTGCAGGAGTAACTCAGTGGGCCAGGCAGCATCTGTGGAGGAAATGGACAGGTGACGTCTTGGGTCCCCTCTTCTTCCTCGTGTCCGGCCATCTTCTATATCAGGTCTTTCCGGTCGGTCAGTGATGGTTGACATAGAAACATAGAAACTTAGAAAATAGGTGCAGGAGTAGGCCATTCGGCCCTTCGAGCCTGCACTGCCATTCAATATGATCATGGCTGATCATCCAACTCAGTATCCTGTACCTGCCTTCTCTCCATACCCCCTGATCCCTTTAGCCACAAGGGCCACATCTAACTCCCTCTTAAATATAGCCAATGAACTGGCCTCAACTACCTTCTGTGGCAGAGAATTCCAGAGATTCACCACTCTCTGCGTGAAAAATGTTTTTCTCATCTCAGTCCTAAAAGATTTCCCCCTTTATCCTTACACTGTGACCCCTTGTTCTGGACTTCCCCAACATCGGGAACAATCTTCCTGCATCTAGCCTGTCCAACCCCTTAAGAATTTTGTACGTTTCTATAAGATCCCCCCTCAATCTTCTAAATTCTAACGAGTACAAACCGAGTCTATCCAGTCTTTCTTCATATGAAAGTCCTGACATTCCAGGAATCAGTCTGGTGAACCTTCTCTGTACTCCCTCTATGGCAAGAATGTCTTTCCTCAGATTAGGAGACCAAAACTGTACGCAATACTCCAGGTGTGGTCTCACCAAGACCATGTACAACTGCAGTAGAACCTCCCTGCTCCTATACTCAAATCCTTTTGCTATGAATGCTAACATACCATTCGCCTTCTTCACTGCCTGCTGCACCTGCATGCCTACTTTTAATGACTGGTGTACCATGACACCCAGGTCTCGTTGCATCTCCCCCTTTCCTAATCGGCCACCATTCAGATAATAATCTACTTTCCTGTTTTTGCCACCAAAGTGGATAACCTCACATTTATCCACATTATACTGCATCTGCCATGCATTTGCCCACTCACCCAGCCTATCCAAGTCACCTTGCAGCCTCCTAGCATCCTCCTCACAGCTACACTGCCCCCCAGCTTCGTGTCATCTGCAAACTTGGAGATGTTGCATTCAATTCCCTCGTCCAAATGATTAATATATATCGTAAATAGCTGGGGTCCCAGCACTGAGCCTTGCGGTACCCCACTAGTCACTGTCTGCCATTGTGAAAAGGACCCGTTTACTCCTACTCTTTGCTTCCTGTCTGCCAACCAGTTCTCTATCCACATCAATACTGAACCCCCAATACCGTATGCTTTAAGTTTGTATACTATATATACTATATATACTATACTTTGACGATCAGTGGTTGCAGAATTGGCTACTTCAGTCAGTCACTGTGGTACAGTTTCTGTCGTCAGCATTGCCCGGGATACGGCACGTGGAGGCTACTGCTTGCATCCCTTGAGTCCCCGTTCATAGTTTGTATCTTTTCAGAACTTTGTACTTTGCACAAGTTTCCAGTATCTGCAGTTCCTATGGCGATGCTGGCTCGAAGGGCCGAATGGCCCATTCCTGCACCTATTTTCTATGTTTCTATGGTTCTAACGGACATTAGCTTAAAAGCCAACACATCTTTGGGATGTTGGATCAGTCAAGGAATCGCACGCAGTCACAGATTCCATACGGACAGCAATTGAGAGATGAGGATTTAATCTGGCTTGCTAACGTGTGCAATGGCTTTAACTAACTGCTGCGACACTGGGCTACACTGTGGAGATGCTGGAGGTCATGTATTAATGCATGGTGGCGGAGTTGGGCGTAGAACTAAAAACAAAGAAAAAGATTGAGATAGAGAGGTTTCAGCAGGTGATTGAAACCATTGTGACAGACTAAAGAATAGTGGTGGGGTTTGCAATGGATAAAAAGATGCACAAACAACTACTCCGCCTGGACGAACACACGAGAAATTGCAGATGCATGAATCTCAAATAAAACACAAAGTGCTGGAGGAACAAAGGCGATCAGGAATGGATAGTCAGAAACATAGAAACATGGAAAAAAAGTGCATGAGTAGGCCATTTGGCCCTTCGAGCCAGCACCACCATTCAATCTGATCATGGCTGAACATCCAAAATCAGTATCCCGTTCCTGCTTTCCCCCCCATTTCCCTTGATTCCGTTCACCCGAAGAGTTAAATCTAAGTCTTTGTTGAAAACATCCAGCGAATTGGCCTTCACTGCCTTCTGTGGCAGAGAATTCCACAGAAGGAGAGTCCTGAACCGAAACGTCACCTGAGGATTCTCTCCCCAGATGACGACTGACCTGCTGAGTCACTCCAACACTTTGTGCTTTGCCCTATCTGGATGAAGTCTACATTCTGTTGACTGCAGATAGTCCGGCTGAAAGGAGAATCATTCACCAGCTGTGTTTGGCTGGGCATACTGGTGTCTGGAATGGATGGATGTAAACTAGCAGCAGAATGTTCAGAATATTCAGGGTATCATTACTGCATTGGAAAAAGGAGTTGAAGGATATTGAAGACAGACACAAAGTGCTGGAGTAACTCAGCGGGTTAGGCAGCATCTCTGGGGGAAAGGAATAGGTGACGTTTCGGGTCGGGACCCAGTCTGAAGAAGGGTTCTGACCCGAAACGTCACCTATTGATTTTTCTCCAGAGATGCTGCCTGACCCGCTGAGTTACTCCAGCATTTTGTGTCTCTTTTTTGTAAACCCGAATCTGCAGTTTTTAGTTTCAGAGATACAGCACGGAAACAGGCCCTTCGGCCCACCGAGTCCGCACTGACCAGCGATCCCTGCACATTAACACTTCACAGATGACAGTTTATACGTATACCAAGCCAATTAACCTACAACCCCGTACGCCTTTGTAGTGTGGGAGGGAACCGAAGATCTCGTAGATCACGGGGAGAACGTACAAGCTCCGTACAGACAGCACCCATAGGCGGGATCGAACCCCGGGTCTCTGGCGCTGCAAGCGCTGCAACTCTACCGCTGCGCCACCGTGCCGCCCTGAAGGATTTCCTGTACAAAATGATATTGAAGTATGATCGTGAATAAGTTCCAGTAAATGTAGGCGAAACACAAACATCCTGCGTTAAGGTAATTGATAAATTGTGACTCGCTTTGCACTTTGCCGTCCTAATTTTGCCCCCCGCAAATACCATTGAAGTTATGGAAGCTCTCAGCAGTCCAGGGTCTAAAGTGTATCCAGCAGATTGTTTTGCTAAGTTATTATTGTAAGGAAACAATTACCAAACAGTCATAATCCTTCTGTTTTCTTCCTGTCGGTTATGCCACCTGGTAAAATAATTGCATGCATCCATTTAGTGATTTGTAATAAATCAGCTTCATATCACCCGGAAATTGTTCAATGTGGCTGTGCAAAAGGGTCTCATTGGATGGGGGAATGCTATGCATGGCATATATATGAGCTCATTTCTAAATAGCATATTTGTTCTGCATTCTTTATGCATGCACCACATGGATCTAGCATTGAAGCGGTTATACTGAGATATATAAAAACACGCAACCTATGTGAGCAAATTAGAAGTTAGTCAAGGAGCCTAACTATTATTACAACGATAAATTCAAAATGTGAATGTTTTAAAATCCTCACCTCAATCCTAGGATAAGGTTTCTCTCTTAAATCTTCTTGCCAGTGGATTTTCCGTTCCAAAATTGTATACCTTACTGTGCCAATGATCCAGTTCTTCACTGTGTGATCTCTGAAGAGAAACATAATTCCGTACATTACGGGCGCATCAAGAGGAAATAATGCCGACAGTTCCCAACCATTAAAAATGCCTAACATTTGCTGGATCATTCGACAGATATAATAGATCGGTTAAACGCACAGTGTCTCCTGACTTCTTCTTCTTCTTGCGTATGGCATGCACAGCCTAAAGTTGGAGGACAACTTATTCTATTTGATCTTATTTGATTGCATTCGTCGAAACAGGGCGGACCACGTGAAGATTGCAATCTCCCACCCCAGTGTCTCTTGCCCAGAGTAGGGGAATCGAGGACCAGAGGACACAGGTTTAAGATGAAGGGGAGAAAGATTTAATAGGAACCCTGGGTGGTGGGTGGTGGGTGTATGGAACGAGCTGCCGGATGAGGTACTATCACAATATTTATGAAACATTTAGACAGGTACATGGATAGGATTGTTTTAGAGGGATATGGGCCAAACGTTGGTCGGCATGGGCAATTTGGGCCGAAGGGCCTGTCTCCACGCTGCATAACTGTGACAGGAGATTGGAAGATGCTGGTATTCTTTTGACAGCTGTTGTGTTGCTTGAACTTGGATCGCCCAATGTCACAAAAAGCTTACAGTTTTCCACATTTTTATTTGTTGCCTTTTTAAATGTGATGTTTCCAACTTCAGTCTTATTTCAGATTTATGATCTTGAGCTATAGTGATCGTTACTATTCAATTTTTTGTGCTTTTGCAAAGTTGGATAATAAACAAAAATGTCATTCACAGGACAATTGACAAATTAAGAACATATAAGGGAGTCAAGAGTGTTTAATTGTCTTATGTATCAAAATGGAACAAAGAAATTCTTACTTGCTGCAAGTACGGGCGGTCACGTTGGCGCAGCGGTGGAGTTGAGGCCTTACAGCGAACGCAGTGCCGGAGACCTGGGTTCGATCCCGACTATGGGTGCTGTCTGTATGGCGTTAGTACGTTCTCCCCGTGACCTGCGTGGGTTTTCTCCGAGATCTTCGGTTTCCTCCCACACTCCAAAGACGTACATGTATGTAGGTTAATTGGCTTGGTAAATGTAAAAATTGTCCCTAGTGGGTGTGGGATAGTGTTCATGTGCGGGGATCGCTGGTCGGCGCGGACCCGGTGGGCCGAAGGGCCTGTTTCCGCGCTGTATCTCTAAACTAAACGAAGCTGAAAAACGGGTCTGCAAATGCAGTACTCAACAGATAATGTAATAGAACAAAACAAAACTAAAAGTTCAATATATATAAAAAAACAATATTGGTGCCAAACAAAACAAAAGTCCAAGGTTCCTACTGCAACTGAGACAGCTTATAGTTCGAAGTTTAATTGGCATTCAAGTGTTCAAGAGCCTGATGGTTGTTGGGAAGAAGCTATTCCTGAACCTGGAGGTCATTTGTTTAGTTTATTGTTGTATGTAGTGAGTTACAGTGAAAAGCTTTTGTGGAGAGACGTTACATGATTACAATCGAGCCGTCCACAGTGTACATTCACGTGATAAAGGGAATAACGTTTAGTGCAAGATAAAGCCCAGTAAATTCCATTTAAGGTAGTCCGAGGGTCTTCAATGAGGTAGAAACGTAGAAAATAGATGCCTTCAAGCCATTCAATATAATCATGGCTGATCATCCAAAATCAGTACCCCGTTCCTGCTTTTTCTCCATATCCCTTGATTCCATTAGCCCTAAGAGCTAAATCTAACTCTCATAAAAACATCCACTGCCTTCTGTGGGAGAGAAATCCACAGTCACAACTCTCTGGGTGAAAACGTTTTTCCTCATCTCAGTCCTAAATGGCCTAGCCCTTATTCTCAAATTGTGACCCCTGGCTCTGGACTCCCCCAACATCGGGAATGTTTTCCCTGCAGATAGTGGTCATGGTTTTCAGACTCCTATGCCTTTCTTCCCGATGGCAGGAGTGAAATGAGAGTGTGGCCAGGATGGTGTGGGTCCTTGGTGAAGCTGCCTTTCATTTTGAGGCAGCTCCTGCTGTAGATCCCCTCGATGGTGGGGAGGTCGGTACCTGGTGATGAACCAGGCAGTGTCCACCACTTCATTCATAGAAACATAGAAACATAGAAAATAGGTGCAGGAGTAGGCCATTCAGCCCTTCGAGCCTGCACCGCCATTCAATATGATCATGGCTGATCATCCAACTCAGTATCCTGTACCTGCCTTCTCTCCATACCCCCTGATCCCTTTAGCCACAAGGGCCACATCTAACTCCCTCTTAAATATAGCCAATGAACTGGCCTCAACTACCTTCTGTGGCAGAGAATTCCAGAGATTCACCACTCTCTGTGTGAAATTTGTTTTCTCATCTCGGTCCTAAAAGATTTCCCCCTTTATCCTTAAACTGTGACCCCTTGTTCTGGACTTCCCCAACATCGGGAACAATCTTCCTGCGTCTAGCCTGTCCAACCCCTTAAGAATTTTGTAAGTTTCTATAAGATCCCCCCTCAATCTTCTAAATTCTAGCGAGTACAAGCCAAATCTATCCAGTCTTTCTTCATATGAAAGTCCTGACATCCCAGGAATCAGTCTGATGAACCTTCTCTGTACTCCCTCTATGGCAAGGATGTCTTTCCTCAGATTAGGAGACCAAAACTGTATGCAATACTCCAGGTGTGGTCTCACCAACTGCAGTGGTACCTCCCTGCTCCTATACTCAAATCCTTTTGCTATGAACATAGCAAATTCCTGGACATCCGAGTTGCCGAACCAGGCCGTGATGCAACCAGTCAATATACACGCCACTGTACACTTGTAGACATTCAAGAGATTATTTGTCCATACATCATAAATATACATTGACTGTCATTTCATGGCAAGCTCATAATCTTGGAATTCGATTTATTTATTCGTTGATTAATGATGCTAATTCAAATCCAAAGAATACATAAAACTACCAAAATCCATCTATCTAATAACTACATCATTATAAAATGATGGCAAATGACGATATATTTACCAAATTCAAATAAAAAAATAAAGTCAAATGGTCCTCAAATAACATTTTAAGTATCCATTCCATTTCACCAGTGACGTATGCAATATTAGAATGTTTTTTCAAAAGCCGTTTATTATAAGATAGACACACAAAGATACATTCATACACACACACATGCATACAAACATACACACACACACATGCATACAGACATACATACACACACACATGCATACAGACATACATACACACACACACATGCATACAGACATACACACACACACATGCATACAGACATACATACACACACACATGCATACAGACATAGATACACACACACACATGCATACAGATATACACACACACACATACATACAGACATACATACACACACACATGCATACAAACATACATACACACACACACATGCATACAGACATACACACACACATGCATACAGACATACATACACACACACATGCATACAGACATACATACACACACACACATGCATACAGACATACATACACACACACATGCATACAGACATACATACACACACACATGCATACAGACATACATACACACACACACATGCATACAGATATACACACACACACATACATACAGACATACATACACACACACATGCATACAGACATACATACACACACACACATGCATACAGACATACACACACACATGCATACAGACATACATACACACACACATGCATACAGACATACATACACACACACACATGCATAAAAACAAACAAACAAACAATAAAAGTGAAAAAAAATACAACACCAAGTTTAAGTATTTAAGAAGGAACTGCAGATGCTGGAAAATCGAAGGTACACAAAAATGCTGGAGAAACTCAGCGGGTGCAGCAGCATCTATGGAGCGAAGGAAATAGGCAACGTTTCGGGACGAAACGTTGCCTATTTCCTTCGCTCCATAGATGCTGCTGCACCCGCTGAGTTTCTCCAGCGTTTTTGTGTACCACCAAGTTTAAGTCGATCCGAGCTTGTAGTGCTAAATAGCCTGATGGCTGTCAGGAAGAAGCTGTTCCAGAACCTGGTCATTACATTTTCCAAGCTCCGACACCTTCTTCCCGATGACAGGGGTGAAATGAGAGTGTGGCCAGGGTGGTATGGGTCTGGCTGCTTTTTAGAGGAAAGACAATACACAATTACAATCGAACCATTCACAGTGTATTGACACACCTGATCAGGGAATAACGTTTAGTGCAAGGTAAAGCCAGCAAAGTCCGATCAAGGATAGTCCAAGGATCACCAATGAGGTAGATAGTAGTTCAGCGCTGCTCTCTGGTTGTGGTAGGACGATTCAGTTGCCTGATTCAGTCCCCTTCTCTCTCCCCTTCTCTCCCCTTCTCTCCCCTCATGTTTTTTAAATTCTATTTTATTTTTAATATGTTTTATTATTTATTATTATTTATTTATTTTTATTTTTATGATACTGCCTGTAAGGGAAATTCATTTCGTTGTCTCTAACTGAGACAATGACAATAAATTTGAATACAATACAATACAATACAATTAACAGCTGGGGAGAAACTGTCCCTGAATTTTCACACTTCTGTACCTTTTGCCTGATAGGAGAAGGGAGAAGAGGGAGTGGCCGGGGTGCAACTTGTCCTTGATTATGCTGCTGGCCTTGCCGAAGCAGCATGAGGTATAAATGGAGTCAATGGAAGGGAGGTCGGTTTGTGTGATGGTCTGGGCTGCGTCCACAATTCTCTGCAATTTCTTGCGGTCTTGGATTGAGCTGTTCCCAAAACAAGCCGTGACGGTTCCTAATAATACTCCAGCACTTTGTTTTCCAAGCACCATTTCGAAGTGCATGTTAAGAACATGTAGAGTGGAACCCCAAAAACATTTAAGTCGCACATCTGTGCCTCAATTCACAGTAACATCGGGACCTCCGCATCAAATGTTGGGACAGCCACGGCAGATAAATGTGGCTTTTAAAAAATATATACCCACAAGCTAAATACCACGCATCACTGTAATGATAGCTCTTAGGTCTGACAGTAAGCACTAAAACGGCTGGAATAAGTGTAATGGTCTGGAAATTGCTTTCTAAATGTAATATTATAGAAATGTGAAAATCTCTATGGTTGGAGGCAGCAAGTGAGAACTGGGTATCAAATGCTCCAATTTACTCCAGCAGCCTCTATTATTACCCTGAAACAGTGGTGCAGCATTCCACACATCGAGCCTGCTGCACCAGTTTGTTATCCAAGACACCTCTTTGACGACCATTTTAACGAACGCTCCAGGTCACAATGTGACCGTGCAGCCGACAAAATTGGATGTTTGAGCCTGGAGAGAGGCGGCACGGTGATGCAGCAGTAGAGTTGCTGCCCTAAGCCCCTGTCCCACTTAGGAGACCTAAACTGCAACCTCTGGTGACCTTGCCCGCCAACTCAGGTTTCCATGGGGTCACCAGAGGTTTTGGTCACTCTCCCTAGTGGTCGAAAGTGGTTTCCGCGTGGTCGAGGCTTCATCTAGGTTGCTTCAATTGTTCCAACAAAATCTAAACCGGCCACGACTAAAAGTAGGTTGCCGTTTGGTCGAAGCCAGTGGAGTGGGGTCGCTATTTACTTACAGGCAGTCGTAGGCCATCTCCTTCAGCTGACCGGCCATTTTGACCGGCTCATTGGAGTTTCACGACCTAAAAGACCCGCCGGAAGGTAAAATGGCCGCTAACTTTATTAAAGGAGGAAACAAGGGAGAAAAAAAGAAGGAGAAAAAGAAAAGGGAGAAGAAAAGGAGAGAAAAGGGGAGAAAAAGTAGACTAGAGAGAGACAAGGAGAAGCAAAGGAGAGAAGGAGAGAAAATGGAGAGAGAAAAGGAGAGAGAAAAGGAAGCAAAGGAGAGTGAAAAACGGATAGAGAAAAGGGAGAGAAAAGGAGAGAAAAGGAGAGAAAGGAGAGGGAGAAAAGGAGAGAAAAGGAGAGAGAAACGAAGAGAAGAAAAGGAGGAAAAGGAGAGAGGAGAGGAGAGAAGGAGACTCAAAGGAGAGAAAAAGAGAAAAGGAGAGAAAAGGAGAAATAAAAAAGGACTCCCCTTCTCTCTTCTCCTCCCTCCCCTTCTCTCCCCTTCTCCCCTTCTCCCCCCTTCTCTCTCCCCTTCTCTCTCCCCTTCTCCTCCCCTTCTCCTCCCCTTCTCCCCCTTCTCTCCCCTTCTCCTCCCCTTCTCCTCCCCTTCTCTCTCCCCTTCTCTCCCCTTCCCTCCCCCCCGAGCACTTACCGTGCTCTGTGGCAGCCGTTTACCTTCCTTTTCATCGCGCAGACAATGCTCCTCCATTCTCCATGGACCCACGTGTGTGTGTGTGTGTGTGTGTGTGTGTGTGTGTGTGTGTGTGTGTGTGTGTGTGCGTGTGCGTGTGCGTGTGCGTGTGCGTGCGCGTGCGTGTGCGTGTGCGCGTGCGCGTGTGCGTGTGTGTGTGCGTGTGTGTGTGTGTGTGTGTGTGGTCAGTAGCAAAGATCCTGTAGGCAACCGCATAGAAACCTTGGGTCGCGGGCAAGGTTACCAGAGGTTTCCGTTCAGGTTCCCTAGGTGGGACAGGGGCATTACAGCGCAGAGACCCGGGTTCGACCCTGACTGCGGGTGCTGTCTGTACGGAGTTTGCACGTTCTCCCCATGACCTCGCGTGGGTTTTGTCCAAGAGCTTTGGTTTCCTCCCACACGCCAAAGACGTACAGGATTGTAGGTTAATTGGCTTGGTATAAATGTAAAAAATTGTCACTACTGTGTGTAGGGCAGTGTTAATGTGCGGGGATCGCTGGTCGGCACGGACTCAGTGGGCCGAAGGGCCTATTTCCACTCTGTATCACTAAACAATAAACAATGAAAGCTTCAAATTGCATGCTCATAAAACTAGCTGGTCTTGCAGCCGTATAACCATTGTTGACTGATGATTTGAATAAGGAATGCCATAACCTGGATTATAATTTTTTTATGATGAAGCATTAATTTTTCAGCTATGTTCAGTCCATCTTTCTTTTTTATTTGCATTTATTACTGGTAATTTGCTTGTTGCATCTTGAGCAAAAGGTTGGCGGAATAGAACAATGTTCCAAAATTAAACAGGTTCCGAAGTTGTGGGTCCCACGCTGATCCCCGTGGCACCCCACTAGTTACATTTGACCACGAACCACTTGCCCGTTCTCTGTTTTTAGTTTAGTTTAAAGATACAGAGTGGAAACAGGCCCTTCGGCCCACCAAGTCCGCACTGACCAGCGATCCCCGCACATTAACACTGTGGTGGTGTTAATTTGTGTTTATTGGTGTTTATTATTGTATGATTGTATGTATGACTGCAGGCACGAAATTTCGTTCAGACCGTAAGGTCTGAATGACAATAAAGGTATTCTATTCTATTCTATTTATTCTATTCTATCCCACACACACTAGGGACAATTTACAATTATACCTAGCCAGTTAACCCACACCTTATTGAATGCCTTATGGAGAGCGAACTACACCACACCAACGGTGGCGCAGTGGTAGTGTTGCTGTATAACAATGCCAGAGACCCGGGTTCGATCCTAACTATGGGTGCTTGCCTGTACGGGGAGTTTGTACGTTCTCCCTGTGACTGCGTGGGTTTTCCCCGGGTGCTCTGATTTCCTCCTACACTCCAAAGATGTACGAGTTTGTAGGTTAATTGGCTTTGGTAAAAATTGTAAATTGTCCCTAGTGTGTAGGATAGTGTTAGTGTGCACGGTGATTGCTGGCCAGCATGGACTCGACGGGCCGAAGGGCCTGTCTCCACGCTGTTTCTCTAAAACTAAACACCCATGGGTCTTTCTTCAATATACCAAGATTTTATATGTATTTATGATATTTGATATGCAATGCTTTTTTAATGTAATGTTGCCCCTTGTCTGGACCTTGAGTCCGTAATTAAGTTTATTATATTTCTTCATCCAAAGAGCTCCAGAAAAATTGGTAACATGATTTGTCTTTCATAAAAGCATGTTGACTCTGCTAAAATGTCTTATGATTTTCTAAATCCAGCTCTCATTTCCTTAATAGTGGGTTTCTGCGCCAACTCAACCATTATGCCTTGATTGAAAATTATGAACTATTTCCAGAATTATCTACCATAATCTCTTTAATCTAATTTCTAATTCCACTTTCACCAACACTGCTTCAATGTTCTTGCAACTGCCTTCGTTTAAGTTTACGTAGAACATAGAACAGGCACTTTGGCCCACAACATCTGTGCTGAACATGATGCCAAGACAATTTCCTATCTACCTGCATATAATCCATAGCCCTCCATTCCCTGTATATCCATGTGCCTGTCTAAAAGTCCCTTAAATGCCTCGACCAGCAATGCCCTGCAGTGTGATCCAGGCACTCACCACCCTCTGTGTAAAACAACTTGCCCCGCACATCTCCTTTAATCGTTGCCCCTCTCACCTTAAAGCTATGCTCCCTAGTATTTGATTTTTCCATTCTGGGAAGAAGCTTCGGACTGTCTACCCTATCTACACCTCTCCTTGGTGCTTTGCTCATGAAGCACCAAGGCAAATTCCTTGCATGTATACATACTTGGCTAATAACATTTATTCATTCATTCAGTCATTCATTCATTCATTCATTCATTCATTCATTCATTCATTCATTCATTCATTCATTCATTCATTCAGAATTTTTATAAACTTCTTTCATTTCTCTACACAACCTCCGGCATTAAAGAGAAAATAATCCAAGTCTGTCGAACATTGTTAGCTTCAGTTTCTTGATCTCAAACTGAATATGAAATTCCATCAGGATGGGATGACACATCTCCTTCAGATTCTTCGTGATCAGATTATTCATTCATTCTGCCTTCACTACATAGTAGTCTGTTCCCTTGTTGCCTTCACATTTATTCTTCTTTAGTCTCCGGTGCCTCCGTCCTCATGGACTTATTTCATGCCAAGATAGTGTTTAGTTTAGTTTTAGTTTAGAGATACAGCGTGGAAACAGGTCCTTCGGCCCACTGAGTCCGCACTGACCAGCGATCCCCGCACATTAACACTATCCTAATAATAATAATAATGGATGGGATTTATATAGCGCCTTTCTAATACTCAAGGCGCTTTACATCGCATTATTCATTCACTCCTCAGTCACACTCGGTGGTGGTAAGCTACTTCTGTAGCCACAGCTGCCCTGGGGCAGACTGATGGAAGCGTGGCTGCCAATCTGCGCCTACGGCCCCTCCGACCACCACCAATCACTCACACACATTCACACACATTCACACACAGGCAAAGGTGGGTGAAGTGTCTTGCCCAAGGACACAACGACAGTATGCACTCCAAGCGGGATTCGAACCGGCTACCTTCCGGTCGCCAGCCGAACACTTAGCCCATTGTGCCATCTGTCGTCCCAAACGATCCTACACACACTAGGGACAGTTTTTACATTTATACCAAGCCAATTAACCTACAAACCTGTACGTCTTTGGAGTGTGGGAGGAAACCGAAGTTCTCGCAGAAAACCCACGCAGGTCACGGGGAGAATGTATAAACTCCGTACAGCCAAGCACCTATAGCCAGGATCGAATCTGAGTCTCTGGCGCTGTAAGTGCAGTAACTCTACCACTGTGCCACTGTGCAGCCCAATATGTGTGTTAATGTTACCCGCTTTCCTCCCACACTCCAAATACGTGCAGGTTTGTAGGTTAATTGGCTTTGATAAAAATTGTAAATTGTCTCTAGGGTGTAGGATAGTGCTAGTGTGCGTGGATCGCTGGTCGGCACGAACCCGGTGGGCCAAAGGGCCTTTTTACCGTGCTGTCTCTACAAACCTACACATGCTACACATTTGTCTTGTGCACTGCCTTTTGCAGTGATGGGTCTGCAGTATAAGGTAGGTGTGATTAACTATTTACCCGAGGCAATGTTGTTTGTAGAGAAAAGGATGCATTGATGGCTCTGTAGAAAGCATTTTATCAGGATGCTTCACAGCATGGTTTGGGAACAGCTCCATCCAAGACTACAAGAAAATGCAGAGAATTGTGGACGCAGCCCAAACCATCACACAAACCAACCTCCCATCCATTGACTCCATTTACGCTACGGCAAGGCCAGCAGCATAATCATGGATGAGCCTCACACCGGCCACTTCCTCTTCTCCCCTCTCCAATCAGGCAAAAAGTACAGAAGTATGAAAACGCACACCTCCAGATTCAGGGGCGGTTTCATCTCAGGCAACTGAACCATCCCAACAACAACTAGAGAGTGGTCCTAAGATACTATGTACCTCATTGGAGACCCTCGGACTATCTGTGATCAGACTTTACTGGCTTTATCTTGCACTAATTATTATTCACGCTATTCCCTTTATCTGTACACAGTGGACGGCTCGATTGTAATCGTATGTTGTCTTTCCCCTGACTGGTTAGCACGCTACAAAAGCTTTTCACTGTACCTCGGTACATGTGACGATAAACTAAACTCAAACTCAAGCTCAACCATGTGGCACCCTCAGGGAATGAAGATGGGGATGAAGAATTTTCTTCTCATGGCCATGATGAATGGAGAGCAACTTCCCACAATTGGATGTCAACTGTGATGCCTTATGAGAAGACATATGATCAAAGAATGGATCGACTGGGCTTGTATTCACTGAGATTTAGAAGGATAAGAGGGGATCTTATAGAAACATATAAAACTCTTAAGGGATTGGACAGATTGCAGGAAAAATGGTCCCCATGTTGGGGGAGTCCAGAACCAGGGGTCACAGTTTAAGAAAAAGGGATAGACCACCTAGAACTGAGATGAGAAAAACCCCTTTCACCCAGAGAGTTGTGAATCTGTGGAATTCTCTGCCACAGAAAGCAGTGGAGGCCAATTCACTGGTTGTTTTCAAGGCAGAGTTAGATGTAGCTCTTAGGGCTAACTGAACCAAGGGAATATGTGGAGAAAGCAGGAACAGGGTATTGATTTAGGATGATCAGCCATGATCATATTGAATGGTGGTGCTGGCTCAAAGTGCCAAATGGCTCAATCCCGCACCTATTTTCTATGTTTCTATAAATGTCCTCGTGTAGTTTATCGGAGTTATTTTATGGTCAGCTGGCGTTGGTTTCTGAGCTGTCGGCCAGCTTTATCATAGAACAAACCCTACAGCATTCAGCAAGCACAAAGTAGTATGTGCCCGTTAGCGTGAAGAGCTGAAAACGGCATCTTTCCTGGTTATGGACAAATCAGTAGATTTAAGTCAAGGAAACCGAATGTTTACAAATGCTTTATATAATAAAAAGGAACTGCAGAAAGATCGGCACAAAGTGCTGGAGTAACTCAGTGGGTCAGGCAGTCTCTCCGGAGAAGCGTGTCAAGAATGTGATTTAGTGTCATATGTCCCAGATTGGACAATGAAATTCTTATGGGCCAATCCCACTTAGGCGATTGTTTAGGTGACTACAGGCGACTAGGCAGCCTACGACAGCACCTATGCCAGGAGAAGTCAAGCTACGCTCACATGGTCACCAGGATGTCGCCTGTATGGCCGTGAGTCGTCTCCTCAGTCGCCCAAAGAATTGTAGCGTTTTTCTGGTCACCGCTGAATTTTGAAATGTTCAAAACTTTTCGGCGACAGTCCGCAACCGTGGGCTTGACGCCAATGAGCGTAGCTTGACTTCTCCTGATGTAGGTGTTGTCGTAGGTGGTCGCCAGGATGACCTAGGTTGTCGCTGGTGCTGACCGGTGAATTCCATCGGTGACTAACAACGTCAACCTACGTCATCCGGCGACAGGTACCGGCGACTGAATTGTCTTAAGTTGTCTTCAGTTGTCGCCGACAGGGACGTACCTTGTCGTAGCGTGTCGCAGGTGGACGTAGGTTGTCGTAGGTGTGGTCGTAGGTGGACGTCCTTATGGGTCGCCCGTTGTCGGTAGCTTGCCGTAGCTTGACATCGACTAGGTGGTAGGTTGTCATGGACATTGTCGTGGGGGAATCCAGTCGCCGGTTGTTCGGCGAACTACTATGACTATGACTGTAGCCAGCAGTTGCCGGAAAAATTGCATAAGTGGGACAGGCCCATTACTTGCAGCAGCACAACAGAATATGTAAACATAGTACACTGTAAACAATATAATAAACGAGAGAAAAAAAAAGTTTAATGTGTGTGTATACACATACTCACAAATACACACACACATGTATACTGTAGACCATTTATATATATGTAGTTCACAGCTTATTTGAGGTTGAGGGTCTAGTGCAAGCAGGATCCTTCCTCAGAATGCTTTGTCTACCTTCTAGAATTAATCATAATTTACTATTAATTTATTATAATCATAGTTAATCATAATTGTTAACAATTATGGGTCAATAATAAATCTATCATCGCAATTATCTTGTGCTTTTTTATTACCTAATTAACCTTCATCTAACTAATCCCCTGACCATTTCTAACCTTATACTTTACCCTTCGTCACCTTTCCCTGCCTTTTCAAACTCATCAACTAAACAGACTTCAATGCCTCCATTAATAATTTTAGTTTTAACTTTCAGTGATACAACTTGGAAACAGGCTGTTCAGCACACCAGGTCTACGCTGACCAGTAATCACCCCATACACTAACCTCATACGCTCGCACTATCTTACACACTGGGACAATATATAGAAGCCAAGTAATGTACAAACCTGGGTAGACAAGAAATGCTGGAGTAACTCAGCGGGACAGGCAGCATCTCTGGAGAGAAGGAAGGGGAGAGGTTTCAGGTCCAGACCCTTCGTCAGACTGATGTCAGGGGAGTGGGCGGGACAGAGTTAGAATGTAGTCGGAAACAGTAATACTGGTGGGAGAACTGGGAAGGGGGAGGGGATGGAGAGAGAGATGCTTCCACATCTATTACAAATCTATTGACTCCCATAGCTACATCTATTACAAACCCACTGACTCCCATAGCTATCTAGACTACACTTCATCCCACCCTGCTTCCTGTAAGGACTCTATCCCCCACTCCCAATTCCTCCGTCTACGCCGCATCTGTGCCCAGGATGAGGTTTTCCATACCAGGTCATCGGAGATGTCCTCATTCTTTAGGGAACGGGGGTTCCTCTCTTCCATTATAGATGAGGCTCTCACTAGGGTCTCCTCGATATCCAGCAGCTCCGCTCTTGCTCCCCCTCCCCCCATTCGTAACAAGGACAGAGTCCCCCTTGTCCTCACCTTCCACCCCATCAGCCGTTGCATACAGCATATAATCCTCCAACATTTTCACCACCTCCAACGGGATCCCACTACTGGCCACATCTTCCCATCTCCACCCCTTTCTGCTTTCCGCAGAGACCGTTCCCTCCACAACTCCCTGGTCAACTCGTCCCTTTCCACCCAAACCACCCCCTCCCCAGGTATTTCCCCCTGCAACCACAGGAGATGCAACACCTGTCCCTTTACCTCCCCCCTCGACTCCATCCAAGGACCCAAACAGTCTTTCCAGGTGAGGCAGAGGTTCACTTGCACCTCCTCCAACCTCATCTATTGTATCCGCTGTCATCGAGACCCCAAGCGCAGGCTCGGCGATCATTTCGCTGAACACCTCCGCTCAGTCTGTCTTAACCTACCTGATCTCCCGGTTGCTCAGCACTTTAACTCCCCTCCTATTCCCAATTTAACCTTTCTGTCCTGGGCCTCCTCCATTGTCAGAGTGAGGCCCAGCGCAAATCGGAGGAGCAGCACCTCATATTTCGCTTGGGCAGCTTACACCCCAGCGATATGAACATTGAATTCTCTAACTACAAATAGCGCTTGCTTTCCCTCTCTCTCTCCACCCCCTCCCCCTCCCCCTTCCCAGTTCTCCCACCAGTCTCCGACTACATTCTATCTCTGTGCCGCCCACTCCCCTGACATCAGTCTGAAGAAGGGTCTCGACCCGAAACGTGACCCGTTCCTTCTCTCCAGAGATGCTGCCTGTCCCGCTGAGTTACTCCGTGCCTAGCACCTGTAGAAAACCCATGCAATCAGAGGGAGAACGTACAAACTCCGTACAGACAGCACCCGTAGTCAGGATCGAACCCGTAGTCAGAAGGAACCCGAGGGAAGGAAGAAAGGAGGGCCCAGCGTGGGGGGACCGCTGTGAGGGGAATTTTTAAGTGCTCTTTATGGGACACTATCTGCAGACCTTCGGAATGCAAGCAAAGAATTTCACTGTGACTTGTCACATGCAACAATAAAGTATTCAATTCAATGCAACTGAACTCAGGCACTGTAAGGCAGCATCTGTGCCTCCCACCAAATAGTGGAGACACAAGGAACTGCAGATGCTGGCATCTCGAGTAAAACACAAAGTGCTGGAGTAAATCAGTGGGTCAGGTAGCATCTGTAGAAGGGTCCCGAACCAAAGTGTCGCCTGTGCATGTCCCCCACAGATGCTATCTGACCCGCTGAGTCACTCCAACACTTTGTGTTCCACCCTCCATTAATAGCCAGGGCTGTGACTCAACGCTTTTTAACTTTTCCATTCATGCAGTCATAACGTATCACCCATCGACACTCGACAGGGGAACAACTGAAGCCATGTATCACAGGGACATCGAACTCCGTGGGTGCATGTGCGCCACATCACTGCATCAGTCTGCTTTTGTTCGCCTCCTTGTTAAAATATACGAGTAAATATTGCCTGGGTTTCTGCTTTTCAGACGTTTCCATCAGTACGGGTGGCTGACTGGTGTCTTCATTGCCAACATGCCTCACGTTAAGCCATTGATTCTTCAAAAAAGTGCAGCAAAATCATTCAGGCTGACTGCATTTGGACCAAATTGTTCAAGCCTGCCAATAAAATGTGAAGCAAGACACAAGATTATCATTTGTCCTTCACATTTGCTGTGGCGTGTGTCGTTAGTGCCCAACTAATAGTGATCGCTTCAGATGAGAATTCCAATATCGTAATTCACCTCTTGTCATCGTCGATAGAAAATATATATCACATTATCTTTTGTTGTGTGACAAGCTAGGCTGACAGCTTGGTCTGTGGCTACAGCCTTCGTGGGCGGTCACGGTGGCGCAGCGGTAGAGTTGCTGCCTTACTGCGAATACAGCGCCAGAGACCCGGGTTCGATCCCGACTACGGGTGCTGTCTGTACGGAGTTTGTACGTTCTCCCCGTGGGATTTCTCCGAGATTTTCGGTTTTCTCCCACACTCCAAAGACGTACAGGTTTGTAGGTTAATTGGCTTGTTAAATGTAAAAAATGTCCCTACTGGGTGTAGGATGGTGTTGATGTGCGGGGATCGTTGGTCGGCGCGGACCCGGTGGGCCGAAGGGCCAGTTTCCTGCGCCGTATCTCTAAATTAAACTGAAAACAGAGAGTGGTTTTTCTCCGAGATCTTCGATTTCTTCCCACACTCTAAAGACATACGGGTTTGTAGGGTAATTGGCTTGGTGTATGTGTAAATTGTCCCTTTGTGAATTTGGTGGGCCGAATTCAGCACTGTATCTCTAAACTAAACTAAACATCCCAACCCATCAGTCTTGACCACCCAGAAGGACAAAATCAACAGTACATGAAATTAAAGTTTTGAGTTTTAAGACGCGCACTATTTTTGACTAGTAAATAAATGTCTAATCTTTCATGGTTGTCGTGTCAAAATCTTGGAACGATCAACTTGGGCAGCGCGGTGGCACTGCTGGAAGAGTTGCTGCCTTACAGTGCCAGAGACCCAGGTTCGATCCCGACTACGGGTGCTGTCTGTACGGAGTTTGTACATTCTCCCCGTGACCGCGTGGGTTTTCTCCGGGTGTTCAGGTTCGGAAGTTCATAAATGATTGGAGCAGAATTAGGCCATTCGGCCCATCAAGTCTACTCCACCATTCAATCATGGCTGATCTATCTTACCCTCTTAACCCCATTCTCCTGCCTTCTCCCCGTAACCCCTGACACCGGCTTCCTCCCACATTCCAACAGCGTACAGGTTTGTAGGTTAATTGGCTTCTGTAAATTGTCCCTAGTGTGTGTAGGATAGAATTAGTGTTCAGGTGATCGCTGGTCTGCACGGACTCGGTGGGCCGTAGGGCCTGTTTCCACGTTGTACGTCTAAACTAAATAAAACTAAACTAAATAGCACACTGGAAGCATCAGCCATAAGAAGGAATGGGTGATGTTTCTGACCCTAAAGAAGGGTCTCGACCCAAAAACGCTGCCTGTCCTGCTGCGTTACTCCAGCATTTTGTGTCTATTTTAGGAGGGGATTAGTTATAAGGAGAGGTTGAACAAAGGTGGATTGATTTCTCTAGTACACCAGAGGTTGAGGGGAGAAATGATAGAAGTCGATAAAATTATGAAAGGCATAGATAGGGTAGACAGTCAGAACCTTCTACCGAGGATGGATATATCAAAGACTAGAGAGAATAGGTTCAATGTGAAAGGGTCAAATATAAAGGAGGTGTTCGGGGCAAGGTTTGTATGCAGAGGGTAATGGGTGTCGGGGTGGTAGTTGAGACAGATACCATAGTGATATATATGAGGCTTTTGGACAGGCATATGGATATAGAGAGAATGGAGTGATGGAGATCTGTACATATACAGAGAGATGAAATTAGTCTATCTTGAGTTCATGTACAGCACAGACATTGTGGGCTGAAGGGCCTGTTCCTGTGCTGTATGCTCCTGTGATTTTCTATGTTCTATGTTCTAAAACAGAGCAAGGATAGAATGAATCATTTTGAATATTTGAATCGTTTTGATCTTATAGAGGTGTATAAAATCATGAGAGGAATAGGTCGGGTAGAATCTCTTGCCCAGAGTGGGTGCATCAAGGATCAGGGGACATAGGTTTAGGGTGAAGAGGAAACTATTTAATAGGAATCTGAGGGGTAACTTTTTCACACAAAGGGTGGTGGGTTCGTGGAACGAGCTGCCAGAGGAGCATCTTTGGAGAGAAGGAATGAATAACGTTTTGGGTCAAGACCCTTCTTCAGGCTTTGTCCTTCCCTTCCTTTCTTCCAGCTTTCTTGCCCCCCCCCCACACCCCCAATCTCCACAATCAGTATGAAGTAGAGTCCCAACCCGAAACATAACCTAACCATGTTCTAAAAACAATTTGGACAGGTACATGGCTAGGATAGGTTTGGCGGTATATGAGCCAAATGCAGGTAGATGGGACTAGTGCGATGTGGCATGTTGGTCGGCGTGGGCAAGATGGGCTGAATAGTCTATTTCCACACTCTATGACTATAACACTAATGGTTTGACATATTTGATTCCTAATAATGTTGTAACCAGCCTTACTCTGATTTTATAGTCTCCTTCAAGATCTAGATTCCAGATCATGATCTAGACCTTCTTCTTCTTGCACAGCCTAAAGTTGTAGGACAACTTGTTCTGTTTGATCTTCTGTTTATGCACGCCAGGTTGATTGCATTCGTCAAAACATGGTGGACCATGTGAAGGTTGCAATCTCCCACCCCAAATATAGATCATAGTGTGCAGGAAGGAACTGCAGATGCTGGTTTAAATCAAAGGTAGACACAAAATGCTGGAGTAACTCAGCGGGACAGGCAGCATCTCTGGAGATAAGGAATGGGTGGCGTTTCGGGTCGAGACTGAAGAAGGGTATCGACCCGAAACGTCACCCATTCCTTCTCTCCAGAGATGCTGCCGGTCCCGCTGCGTTACTCCAGCATTTTGTCTCTACCCGTGTTCTAGATCATGTTCCCCAGCACTTTGTGCCTTTTTATTTGTAAACCAGCATCTGCATTTCCCATTTGCTCCAGGCCTTTCTTGTTCATTATCTTGTCAAAATGTTTCCATTCCAAATTGACTTCCAAATACTAAGGTGTCTATGAATAAAATTATTTAATACTTTGATACACCGGTTAGCTTTCCCTTTGATCGGCTCGCGGCGAATGCATGAAGGAGAATGTAAATCAAACAATTAAGAATTGTACGTTCTTGTTTGTCAAGAAGTACATGCATATCCTTGATTGGAAGTAAATATACAGAGCTCGAAGGACAGATTGTTATTTGAACATTTCAGGCCTCTATTATCTGCTTCGGAATTGTTGTGTTCTCCCTGCACTGTGTAACAAATCATTGTTGCATCCTCCTTCTGTAAATCACAAGCTTGTTTTTTTTTATTCCTTCTGATTGTTTAGCCTGTAAAAGTGGCAGCTTAATCTGCAGAACATGCCCAGCACCGAGACACAGAGACAATAAATGGGGTTTATTGTTCACCGAGATAATTACTTTTTTGCATTGTGTTGCCCACACAAAAAAATCCTGTTTCACTTCAAAGGGAACAGGAGGTTGGGAGCAAGGAAACCGCAGAAGTGTGGTCTGCAAAATAAGTGCTGGGTTACTGGGGCGGCACGGTGGCGCAGTGGTGGAGTTGATGCCTTACAGCGCCAGTGACCTGGGTTCGATACTGACTACGGGTGCTGTCTGTACGGTGGTTAATTGGCTTTGGTAAAAATTGTAATTTGGCCCTGGCGCGTTAGATAGAGTTAAGGGCCTGTCCCACTGTATGAGGTAATTCAAGAGTTCTCCCGAGTTTCCCCTGATTAGAACTCATAGAATTAAGGGCCTGTCCCACCAGCATGCAACTGCATGCAGCTAGCGCGAACTAACGTGGTCACTTGAGCCGTATGGTCTCGCGGGGCCGGTCCCACTTCGATCGCTGGAGCTGTATGGAGTTGTGCGGAGCTGGTCCCGACATCGCGCGGGGCTCCGAAAAATTTACACTGTCCGAAAATCCTGCGCGGCAACGGCCTGTTGGCCCGCAGCTGCATTGAGGCCGTATGCACCGCCTCGACGGGCGTACGCAGCGTCTCGATGCCGTACGCCTAGTGCGTGGCGTTGCACGATGACGTCATCGCCCGGCGTGCCGTTGCGTGATGACGTAACCCCCCGGCGCCGTGCGACGTCCAAATTCAGTCGGCCCGCCTCCTGCCCAGCTGATTGGTGAGTATGATGTCGGGACCAGCCCCGCACAACTCCAGACGGCTCCGCGGTTGGAAGTGGGACCGGCCCCGCGAGGCCGTACGCCTCAAGCCACCACGTTTGGTCGCGCTCGCCGCATGCAGTCGCATGCTGGTGGGACAGGCCCTTTACGGTAATAGCCGCTCGTAGGTACTCGGGGCTCTCGTGCACATTTTTCAACATGTTGAAAAATCTTCACGTGCTTACCGCGTTTCCCGAGTACCTGCCGTTAGCGTTACGAGCTGCAAAAAGACATCCCGAGCTCCGACGTACCCGCTACGTACATTCTACGTGCTTCCACGAGTTTGATTTGTTTTTAAACTCGGGTGAACTCTTGAATTACCTCGTACAGTGGGGCAGGCCCTTTAGTGTGGGGGGATCGCTGGTCGGCATGGACTCGGAGGGCCGAAGGGCCTGTTTCCGCACTGTATCTCTAAATTAAACTAAACTACTGAGAAAAAGGAGCTCATTTGCAGAAACTGATTTTTGTACAGGGCAAGAAATTGTCCAGATACAAATAATGGAGCGGCACGGTGGCGCAGCGGTAGAGTTGCTGCCTCACAGCGCCAGGGACTCAGGTTCGATCCTGACTGCGGGTGCTGTCTGTACGGTCTTTCTACATTCTCCCTGTGACCATGTGGGTTTTCTCCGGGTGCTCTGGTTTCCTCCCACTCTCCAAAAACGTGCAGGTTTGTGGGTTAATTGGCTTCTGTAAATTGTCTTCAGATAGAACCAGTGTCGGTCGGCACGGACACGGTGGGCCAAAGGGCCTGTTTCCACGCTGCATCTCTAAACTAAACTAAACTAAACTAATTGAGGTTGTAATTAAAATGTACATTTTAATATTCAGCGTGATTTAAGATCTGTTGAAGTAATCTGTGGTGTGATTTAATTTGCAAACACGGAACATTTACCAGTTAAAATCAAGCCTGACGGAGATAGAAAGGAATAAATTGGATGAAGCCACTGTTTGTCGAACACGTGCGGTCCAGGATATGCTGATATTTTTTAAGGGCACACAAGAAACTGCAGATGTTGGTTGACAAAAAAATCACACAAAGTCCTTTTCGCTGAGTGACTCTGCGGGTCAGGCATCATCATCTCTGGAGAAATAGCTGGTGTATTAACCAGAATCTGCAGTTTCTGTTTCTTAGTTTCTACACTAATAGAGTCATACTCTAGTTGGATCAATTGTAATCATGTATTGTCTTTCTGCTGATTGGTAAACAGCTATTCATTGTACCTCGGTACACGTGACATAGAAACATAGAAACATAGAAAATAGGTGCAGGAGTAGGCCATTCGGCCCTTCGAGCCTGCACCGCCATTCAATATGATCATGGCTGATCATCCAACTCAGTATCATGTGCCTGCCTTCTCTCCATACCCCCTGATCCCTTTAGCCACAAGGGCCACATCTAACGCCCTCTTAAATATAGCCAATGAACTGGCCTCAACTACCTTCAGTGGCAGAGAATTCCACAGATTCACCACTCTCTGTGTAAAAAATGTTTTTCTAAAGTCCTAAAAGATTTCCCCTTTATCCTTAAACTGTGAACCCTTGTTCTTGACTTCCCCAACATCGGGAACAATCTTCCTGCATCTAGCCTGTCCAACCCCTTAAGAATTTTGTAAGTTTCTATAAGATCCCCCCTCAATCTTCGAAATTCTAGCGAGTACAAGCCGAGTCTATCCAGTCTTTCTTCATATGAAAGTCCTGACATCCCAGGAATCAGTCTGGTGAACCTTCTCTGTACTCGCTCTAAGGCAAGAATGTGACAATAAGATAAACTGAAACTGAACTAAGCTGAAACTCGTAAGCCGTTACTTGGTTACAGTGGATAATCGGTAAATAACGGATACCATTCACCCATATGGTCGATTGTAACAAGAGTTTATTGTTTATTTGCTTCCAAGATGGCACCCTACGCAGGCGACTACTAGCGCGCTCACTACAGAAGCAGATCAACAATCACGTATTTCAATCGCTCCACACTCTTAAATCTCTGCTCCCACGGCAACATTTTTTACTTTAATTATGATCTCTAAAGGTTATTCCCTTATCATATACCTATACTCTGTAAATGGCTCGATTGTAATCATGCATTGTCCGCTGACTGGTTAGCGAGCAACAGAAGCTTTTTCACTGTACCTCGGTACACGTGACATGAAACCGAACCAAATGGATCTGAACAAGCGTGAATGAATGATCGATGGTTGGCATGGACTCTGGTGGCTAGAGGGCCTGTTTCCACGCTGTGTCTATAAACCAAACCCTTTTCACACATAGGATGGTGGGTGTATGGAACAAGCTGCCGGATGAGGTAGTGGAGGATGGGACTGTCCCAACGTTTAAGAAACAGTTAGACAAATACATGGATAGGACAGATTTGGAGGGATATGGACCAAATGCAGGCAAGTGGGACTAGTGTAGCTGGGACATGTTGGCCGATGTGGGCAAGTTGTGCTGAAGGGCCTGTTTCCGCTCTGTATCACACTATTGCTCCGACTCAAAAAAAACCCTAAAAAGTGGGACCAGCGTAGATGGGGCAGCTTGCTGGGCATGTATGAGTTGGGCCGAAGGGTCTGTTCCCGTGCTGTATGACCCCAACAACAAGTTGTAAGTATAGAGGTCAGAGTATATGGAGGCAGCCAGAATTATAGAGACATTAAATCAGGAAATGGCCTGCACCTTGTTTAGGGTACAATTGCTGAGGCATAAATATTGTACAGACACTGATTGTATTGTAAGTGCGTTGGCAGCCTGTAGATAGTCGAGCCGGAATACAATAAACGGTGATAGGGATGGTCCAGGTGGCGTTGTCACTATGTACGATAGTTCATCTCTATTTTGTTGATGTGGAATCAGATTGTCAATGTAATTAATGGCCGGGAGATAAGGCCAAGGAACATATGTGAAATACAAAACAGCCAAGCAGTATAAAAACTGAGCATTGACACAAAATGCTGGAGTAACTCAATGGGTCAGGCAGCATCTCTGGAGAGAAGGAATAGGCAATGTTTCGTCAGACTGAAGAAGGGTTCGGACCCGAATTCTCCGACTAGTTTCACTGGCCTTCTGATTAATTTGACTGATTGTATGCCTCCTAGTCACCTTCCCCTCAGCTAACAATGAACCATTCTACATTTCCTTATCATCGTCTGCTTTCACCTGTCTTACCTTTCCATACCTCAGTTTCCCTCTCCCCTGACTCTCAGCCTGAAGAAGGGTCTCGACCCGAAACATCACCCGTTCCTTTCTTCCAGAGATGCTGCCTGTCCCGCTGAGTTACTCCGCTGAGTTACTCCAGCATTTTGTGACTGTCTTCGGTGTAAATCAGCACCTGCAGTTCCTTCCTACACATACAAACGGAGCATACTAGAAACATAGAAACATAGAAAATAGGTGCAGGAGTAGGCCATTCGGCCCTTCGAGCCTGCACCGCCATTCAATATGATCATGGCTGATCATCCAACTCAGTATCCTGTACCTGCCTTCTCTCCATACCCCTTGATCCCCTTAGCCACAAGGGCCACATCTAACTCCCTCTTAAATATAGCCAATGAACTGGCCTCAACTACCTTCTGTGGCAGAGAATTCCAGAGATTCACCACTCTCTGTGTGAAAAATAATTTTATACTGTATATAAAAGATGGAATTCTCTGAACAGTTGAAGACTGTCACCATGGAGGCAGTCAATGGAACTCATTTCTGTCAACCATTGTGTGCAGGAGACAAATTAGATGAGACGTTAGACTTTGGAGATACAGTACGGACGCAGGCCCTTCGGCCCACCAACTCCACGCCGACCAATGATCACCCCGTACACTAACACTAGGGACGCTTTACAGAAGCCAATTAACCTACAAACCTGCACGTCTTTGTTATGTGGGAGGAAAGCGGAGCACACAGAGAAAAAGTTCCCCCTGTGACTATGTGAATTTTCTTTGGATGCTCCGGTTTCCTCCCACACTCCAAAGACATTCAGCGTTGTAGGTTATTTGTCCTCTGGTTGTAAATTGTGCGTAGGATAGTGCTACTGTACAGGGAGCGCTGGTCGGCGTGGACTCGGTGGGCCAAAGGGTCGGTTTCGCCGCTGTTTAACTAAACTAAACTAAACTAAAGAAATAGACTTCTTTTTTTTTTTTTTTTTTTTTTTTTAATTTTTTTTTTAAGAAGAAATAGACTTCTAACAAGCCTGAATGAAGGCACAAGTAACCATGCTCTGGGGCACTGCTAACGTACAAGTGTGAACTTCTTCAAGTCCTTTTCAGTTTTAATTGGATTAAAGCACAATTCCTGTTTCTTCATCCCAGGTAAATTAATGATGTGTGGTCTTGCTTTAAGTCAATTCAAACTCTTGTAAACATTTTGTTTCTTTAAGTTGTTTACAATGAGACCTTCTCTAGTGCTTGACCCCATCCCCAATCCCCACGGCTTAGACAAGAAACAAGAGATTTGGAATGGAAGATTGCTTTTGGCTAAGACAATGCTATTGACAGCCAAAGGGGCAGGAGGTCGAGACTTGATCAATGTCTAAGTCCATTCTAAAATGGGCACATTAGTCCGTGTGCAGAAAGGAACTGCAGATGCTGGCTTAAACCGAAGATAGGCACAAAAAGCTGGAGTCACTCGGCAGGACAGGCAGCATCTCTGGAGAGAAGGAATGGGTGACGTTTCGGGAGGAGACCCTTCTTCAGACTAGTTAGGGATAAGGGAAATGAGAGATGCAAGACTGTTTTTCACCTACAAACAGCTAACAATGGCCTGCTTTCTTTATCATCGTGACTTTTTTGCCTATCTTTCATTCATTGTTCTTTATCTCTCCACATCACCGTCTATATCACTCGTTTCCCTTATCCCTAACTAGTCTGAAGAAGGGTCTCGACCCGATACGTCACCCATTCCCGTCACCCATCTCCAGAGATGCTGCCCGTCCCGCTGTAAGTCAGCAACTCTACCGCTACGCCACCGTTGCCACCCCATATCCCGATTCAAACGTCCCTGATAAGCAATGACTGGAACAGCTACAATAGAGTTCCGTTTGAATCGTTGATGTTACAGTCATTGCATTCAGGGACTTTTACTGCACACATCATTTCCAATTGATCGTGGAAGATCAACAATAATCCACTTGTATGTAATGGTATAAATGAGAGGACGAGTGAAGGTGAAATGTCCTCTTTATACGGAAACACTTTGTATTAACTCTCAGTGATTTGGTGAATAATACCTTGAGCTGTGGCAAATCCAGGGCCTAACGCTCAATAAGATGTGACAATCACTCAGTTGACACCAGGAGCTGAGATCAAGAATGTACTTGTGGTACATAGAAACATAGAAACATAGAAAATAGGTGCAGGAGTAGGCCATTCGGCCCTTCGAGCCTGCACTGCCATTCAATATGATCATGGCTGATCATCCAACTCAGTATCCTGTACCTGCCTTCTCTCCATACCCCCTGATCCCTTTAGCCACAAGGGCCACATCTAACTCCCTCTTAAATATAGCCAATGAACTGGCCTCAACTACCTTCTGTGGCAGAGAATTCCAGAGATTCACCACTCTCTGTGTGAAAAGTGTTTTTCTCATCTCGGTCCTAAAAGATTTCCACCTTATCCTTAAACTGTGACCCCTTGTTCTGGACTTCCCCAACATCGGGAACAATCTTCCTGCATCTAGCCTGTCCAACCCCTTAAGAATTTTGTAAATTTCTATAAGATCCCCCCTCAATCTTCAAAATTCTAGCGAGTACAAGCCGAGTCTATCCAGTCTTTCTTCATATGAAAGTCCTGACATCCCAGGAATCAGTCTGGTGAACCTTCTCTGTACTCCCTCTATGGCAAGAATGTCTTTCCTCAGATTAGGAGACCAAAACTGTACGCAATACTCCAGGTGTGGTCTCACCAAGACCCTGTACAACTGCAGTAGAATCTCCCTGCTCCTATACTCAAATCCTTTTGCTATGATCTGTGATGCATAAAGCACTAGTGGGAGTGTCTAGGACCAGAGGCCACAGCCTCAGAAAAAAAGGACGTACCTTTAGAAAGGTGATGAGAAGGAATTTCTTTAGTCAGAGGGTGGTGAATCTGTGGAATTCATTGCCACAGATGGCGGTGGAGGCCAAATCAATGGATATTTTTAAGGCAGAGATTGACAGATTTTTGATTAGTATAGGTGTCAGGGGTGAAGACAGCAAATGGGGTTGAGAGGGAAAGATAGGTCAGCCATGATTGAATGGCGGTAGACTCAATGTACCGAATGGCCTTATTCTGCTCCTAGAATTCATGAACATATGAATGCCATACTTTAACGCACAATCTTATTCAATGTGATGCTATTGTGTTTAATAACACAAACATTTGCAAACTATTGTAATTTGATAAAGTCTGAAAATTTGCTTGCTCAAGTTCAATGTTTTCAGACAAGATAATTGTTTTAGCATTGTGCCTGGACTGGGGATAGAGAATGAATTCATCAATAAGCAAAATCATAGACTTATGAGGAATGGTAAAATCTATCTCCCATGAAGGTCTCCTCACAGACTAAAAGAGGGAATTGATGCTAAATTCTTAATTAATTCACATTTTGTCTGCTTAAGATTAATGGCCTCCTGTAAAAATGGTCGTAAGCACGACCTTGTGTGAAAGTGCTAAATGCTCAAGTTATTCACAAAAGCAAATTTGTTAATCATTTATCTCAACAAAACAGAATTGTTGGGAACTCTGATCAATTGCACCACATGGATTTGGTGCACAATGATCTATTCTGCTCTTTCTTATTTACAAATAAGGGCGGCACGGTGGTGCAGCAGTAGAATTGCTGCCTTACAGCGCTTGCAGTGCCAGAGACCCGGGTTTGATCCCGACTATGGGTGCCGTCTGTACGGAGTTTGTACGTTCCCCCCGTGACTGCGTGGGTTTTCTCCGAGATCTTCGGTTTCCTCCCACACTCCAAAAATGTACAGGCTTGGAGGTTAATTGGCCCAACTGTGTGTACAATAGTGCTAGTGTATTGCTAGGGGATTGCTGGCCGGTACAGACTCAGTGGGCCGAAGGGCCTGTCTCCACGCTGTATCTCTGAACTAAACTAAACTAAATGAGGAATATAATGATATCGTCAATTCTATTAAATATCGATTCCAATTTTGTGGGTTATATCGATGGTTACAATGTTCATGTTTAACAGTGACATTGTGAAACGGACAGCGTTTCTGGCGAGGAATATGAAAACTCTACCGCTGAGCCACTGTGTCACACTTACTTGCAATGAATGATTCCAGCATCTTGATGCATTTACTGATACCGAGGGCCAGTTATTAGTGGCCATAATTGTCATTATGCTGACAGTCTGAAGGAGGGTCTCGACCCGAAGCATCGCCTATTCCTTTTCTCCAGAGATGCTGCCTGATCCTCTGAGTTACTCCAGCGTTTTGTGTCTATCTTCAATGCATCTGCAGTTCCTACCTACACATTTAGGTAAAGTAATATTGTCTAAATCTAATACAATGCTTCCACTGAGATTACATGATGTGCTTCGCTGTGACTTAACTTGTTATCTATCCGCTCCTGAGACCTGATTTTCTACGGCATCAGGTTAATGATGAGAGATGATGACAACATCCTTCCCACGGTTTTCAGTAAAAGTTCTCGATTTAATGAATTTAAGGCAGTCTCACGCAGTTTTATGCTCACCGTGACTAAAGCCAACTGTATCAATATTAAGGAACTTGGCAAGCATATACTCCCAATGATAAACCAGTATCTTGTTATTCCACAGGCATGAGATTATAGAAAAATTCTACATATTCTAACGCCTATTTTGGACAATAATATTCAAATATCTAACTACTCCCCTCATACTGTGAGACTCATATCTTCTCTTAAACCAGGATTGGTATAAATATTTTACTGTAGGCTGCGAAAAGTGACATGCTAATCAAATTGTGCAAGTCATTATATTCCTACACTGCTGATTATCTTTTATTGTTGTAAAAACAGTAAAATATATTTATGGCGTGGTTTTATTATCTTCATACTGATCTGCTTTGAGTAAGCCTACACAAGTGGTAACAGTGTGTGAAATTAATAACTTGCACATAATTGGCAAAGGCATTATCGTTAAGGTTTTATATTGACTATTAAGCCACAGTGAGATTCATGTGCTGATGAAGTATGATTGTCTACAAAACGCATGCACTGTTATACCTGCACAGTGAGGAGAAGAGGAGACTGAAGTTAACAGCGATAAAGGTCAGGGACTCCATGAGAAGAGTTCATTGAATCAATCTTCCTCCGTGTGATCATTTTATTCAGTGGCAGTTTCAAGACACAGCATGGAAACAGGTCGAGTCCGCGCCGACCATTGATCACCCGTTCACACTTGTTCATCAACAACCCACTTTCCCATCCACTACTAACACACTAGGGGCAATTTACAGAGGACCAATTAACCCACAAACTCGCGCTTGTTGTTTGGGGAGAAGGCAGGAGAATAGGGGTTAGGAGGTAGAGATAGATCAGCCATGATTGAGTGGCGGACCAGACTTGATGGGCCGAACAGCCTAATTCTGCTCCTATCACTTATGACCTTATGATATTGCACTGATTCATGGCTGGTCCATCCATCTTTAGAGACATGGGCCAAAGGAGGAAACCAGAGCACGCAAAACTGACGGAAACAGGCCCTTCGGCCCAACGAGTCCGCACCGAGAAGATTGAGGGGGGATCTTATAGAAACTTACAAAATTCTTAAGGGGTTGGACAGGCTAGATGCAGGAAGATTATTCCCGATGTTGGGGAAGTCCAGAACTAGGGGTCACAGTTTAAGGATAAGAGGAAAGTCTTTTAGGACCGAGATGAGAAAATCATTTTTTAGAAACATAGAAACATAGAAAATAGGTGCAGGAGTAGGCCATTCGGCCCTTCGAGTCTGCACCGCCATTCAATATGATCATGGCTGATTATCCAACTCAGTATCCTGTACCTGCCTTCTCTTCATACCCCCTGATCCCTTTAGCCACAAGGGCCACATCTAACTCCCTCTTAAATATAGCCAATGAACTGGCCTCAACTACCTTCTGTGGCAGAGAATTCCACAGATTCACCACTCTCTGTGTGAAAAATGTTTTCCTCATCTCAGTCCTAAAAGATTTCCCCCTTATCCTTAAACTGTGACCCCTTGTTCTGGACTTCCCCAACATCGGGATTTACACAGAGAGTGGTGAATCTGTGGAATTCTCTGCCACAGAAGGTAGTTGAAGCCAGTTCATTGGCTATATTTAAGAGGGAGTTAGATGTGGCCCTTGTGGCTAAAGGGATCAGGGGGTATGGAGAGAAGGCAGGGATGGGATATTGAGTTGGATGATCAGCCATGATCATATTGAATGGCGGTGCAGGCTCGAAGGGCCGAATGGCCTACTCCTGCACCTATTTTTCTATGAATGAAACCCACACAGTCACAGGGAGAACTTGCTAACTCCATACATATAGCAGTAGTTTTGTAAATAGACAAAGGTAAAAATCTGTGTAAATGTGTATATTGCATGTTATAGCCTCAGGGAACATGCTGCCTTAGTGGATTTTGATCTTCCTTTACATCTTTGGAGCATTTTGGAATTGTTTTGAGTTCTGCATCTGAAAAAAGGAATAAATTGAACCGGTAAATTTATAAATATAAAAAATACTTTGCCTTGCTATTTGAACAAGTTATAATTAACAGCTTTTAGCATGAGAAGATGGTGGACTGTGGAAGTACTAAGCTGAAGGAGCTCTGCTGCATTTACACAAGGTCCTTGTAGTGTTCCGTCTGGAGTAATGAGGACCACTTTGGCCTTTGTATCTAAAGACGGATGGACCAGCCATGAATCAGTGAAATACCATAAGATCATCAGTGATAGGAGCAGAATTAGGCCATTCGGTCCATCAAGTCTACTCCACCATTCAATCGTGGCTGATCTATCTCTTCCTCTTAACCCTATTTTCCTGCCTTCTACCCATAACCTCTGACACCTGTACTAATCAAGAATCTATCCATCTCTGCCTTAAAAAATATCCACTGATTTGACCTCCACAGCCCTCTGTGGCAAAGAATTCCACAGATTCACTACCCATAGAGTCATAGAGTGATAGCCCACCTTGCCCACACCAGCCAATGTGTCCCAGCCACATGAGTCCCACCTGCCAACATTTGATTCATATCCCTCCAAACATGTCCTATCCATGTGTTTAAGAAGGAACTGCAGATGCTGGAAAATCGAAGGTACACAAAAATGCTGGAGAAACTCAGCGGGTGCAGCAGCATCTATGGAGCGTAGGAAATAGACAACGTTTCGGGCCGAAACGATGCCTATTTCCTTCACTCCATAGATGCTGCTGCACCCGCTGAGTTTCTCCAGCATTTTTGTGTACCTGTCCTATCCATGTACCTGTCTAACTGCTTCTTGAATGTTGGGATAGCCCCTGCCTCAACTACCTCCTCTGGCAGCTTGTTCCATACACCCACCACCCTTTGTGTGAAAAAGACTCTAAAGGCCCCTGTCCCACTTTTCCAAGTTACTCACGAACTCTCCCAAGTTTCCCCCTTGAGTCGAACTCGGGAAATGTCAGGGAATGTCCGTAGCGAGTCTGTAGGAGCCCGTAGGAGTCCGTAGATGTTTCGTAGCGGTGTGTAATGCCAGTCGTAGGAACTCGGGGCATCGGGTAAGTCGGGACGTTTTTCAACATGTTGACAAATGTCCATGAGTTAAAAAAATAGCCCCGAGTACCTACGGGTGGCTATTACCGTAATTCTCCGAGTTCGAATCAAGGGGAAAACTCGGGATAGTTCATGAATAACTCGGGAAAGTGGGATGGGGCCTTAACTAAAGAAACATAATTTCCAAAGAGAGAGAGATCTTTGGAAAGAGCCTGGATGTGGAAAGGATGTTTCCACTAGTGGGAGAGTCAAGGAACAGAGGTGATAGCCTTAGAATTAAAGGATGTTCCTCTATGAAGGAGATGAGGAGGAATTTCATCAGTCAGATGGTGGTGAATCTATGGAATTCACTGCCACAGAATGCTAGGGAGGCCATCAATGGATATTTTTAAGGCAGAGATAGATAGATTCTTGGTTAGTATGGTTGTCAGCGCAGAAGGCAGGAGATTGGGGTTAGGAGGGAGAGATAGATCAGCCATTAATGAATGGCAGAGTAGACCTGATGGGCCGAATGGCCTAATACTTAGATTAGATTAGATTAGATTAGATTAGATTCCTTTATTTGTCATTCAGACCTTTCGGTCTGAACGAAATGTCGTTGCCTGCAGTCATACATGTAATAATAAACAACACACAATAAACACAAATTAACACCCACCACAGTGAGTTCACCAGGCACCTCCTCACTGTGATGGAGGCAAAAGTCTTAAGGTCACTCTCTTCCCCTCCTTATTCTCCCTCTGCGCTGAGGCGATCCAGGCCTCCGATGTTGTTACCCCACCGGGCGATGGTCCCGCTGCTCAACCGAGCTCCGCGGCCCGGGGGTGGTCGAAGCTGCCGAGATGTCGCCCTCCAGTCCAGCGGACGCAGCTGTTGCCGCGGGAGCTCCGTGAAAACAGGCACCAGCATGTGACCTGCGAGCTCCCGACGATGTCGTCCACCGGCCCGCGGCCGAGCCCCGGATTCAGGTAGCCGCCACTGGAGCACCGCCTCAGCCGCCGGAACGCCGCCTCAGTCACCGGAGCACCGTCTCAGGCACCGGAGCACCGTCTCAGCCCGAGTCATGCCGCTGCCACTGGAACGCCGCCACAGCTCCAAATTCGGCCAGCCTCGTGTTGTGAGTCCTGGCTGGCTCTGCCTCCAGAGCCTCGAGGTCGGTCGCAGTTGGAGGCCGACAGCTCCGCCATTAGGCCTCAGCGCAAACGGAGGCAGAGGAGGAGGGGATACGACAGAAGAGTCGCATTCCCCCGAAGGAAGAGACAGAAAACAATGTTTCACCCCCCCAGCCCACACATAACACAAACTAATAAACCAAAATTTGACTAAAACAAGACTACTGCTCCTATCACTAATGGACTAATGAAGAACATGAAGACACAGCTGCTAATAGTGTGAAAAAAGTACAAGAAAAGGAACAAAATGCTGCAGGAGGTAGTTGAGGCAAGTACTATGACAACATTTGAAAAACATTTGGACAGGTACATGATTAGGGCAGGTTTAGAGGTATATGGGCCAATTGCAGGCAGGTGGGACTAGTGGAGATGGGATATGTTAGTCGGCCAAGCCAAGGGCCTGTTTCCACACTGTATGGTTTTGTGACGATAAAAGGAATCTCGAGTTCAAATAGAAAAATGAATGAAATATAGAAATTATTTAAAAAATTAACGTAATTATATTAAATTAAGACATTTATTAAAGAAATAAAGAAGAATAAATTGCAGATACAGAACAAAATCAAATGTCCAGCCTTGTATTGTCACAGATTCCAGTTTTAGGAAGTGTGGCATGAATCACAATGATTTCCCAGAGCCTCATGGTTCTCCCATGCAACAATTGTTGTCCCGTTCAACAATCACTCTGCTCCACAGAATGTGTCCGAAACTAAGCACCAGCCTGCTCTAAGACATCAAATATATGTGCAAACGGGTTCTAGGGAAATAATTGATAGCAGCAGGGTTTATCACCAATTTCCAGGTTCACTGGGATTCTCTTTGTGTTGGATGGAAAGAAAAATAGCTGTGTGTTTTGACTATTAGAATGAGTGTGCCTCAAACAGAATTGTATTTGTCATATATGGAAGGCAACTTCAAGGCAAGTTGTTTACTCCTAGAATCACCTTCCAAGTCTGTTGTTATTCTACCTTCAAGTGATCTTAAGCTCATAAGTGATAGGAGTGGAATTTGGCCATTCGGCCCACCAAGTCTACTCTGCCATTCAATCATGGCTGATTTATCTCTCCCTCCAAACCCCATTCTTCTGTATTCTCCCCATAACCTCTGACACCCGTACTAATCAAAAATCTATCTATCTCTGCCTTAAAAATATCCACAGACCTGGCCTCTACAGCCTTGTGTGATAAAGAATTCCCCAGATTCACCACCCCGTGACTAAAGAAATGTCTCCTTATCTCCTTCCTAAAGCGTCCTTTAATTCTGAGGCTATGGCCTCTAGTCCTCGACTCTCCCACTAGTGGAAACATCCTCTCCACATCCACTTGATCTGAGCCTTTCACTATTCTGCATTCAACAAGAGGAGTAAAGAAGACAAGACCTTATTGCCTTCCATCACAGAGAGGAATGTGAGGGAGCTGCTGCGGTGGATGCTTATGTTAACTTTGATGTAGTTGTGTGTCTTGTTGCTTTTTTCTGGTATGACTGTATAGCAAATCAAATTTCAATGTACCTTAAATGGTACACTATTGCTGATTTGATCCATGTCTGGTTTTGCTATTGCTGACCCGATCCGTAATCCATGTCGAGTTTACACTATGCCATCTTGTGGCATGTAAACAACCATACTTCCAGTTTAAACTACGACTTCGAGCCTACAGTACCTTTTTATATGGTTCCTGTATGTATTCTTATTAAAGTACTTATTGTGAAATGTTATGACTCGGTGTCAATAGTACTTGACAATAAATTTTATCATTTAAAAATAAATTGGATAGTTATATGGACAGGAAAGGAATGGAGGGTTATGGTCTGAGCGCAGGTATATGGGACTAGGGGAGAATACGTGTTCGGCACGGACTAGAAGGGTCGAGATGGCCTGTTTCCGTGCTGTAATTGTTATATGGTTATATGGTTATATGGTTAATAAAGGACTATTGAAACACTGAACCTTTAAACCATTGAACTACAATGACACTTTCTTTACTGTATATATTTAGAACATAGAACATAGAACAGTACAGCACAAGAACAGGCCCTTCACTCCACAATCTTTTTATGCCAAGACCAACTCTTATCTACATGCACCTAATCCTAATCCTTCCATTCCCTGCATATCTGTATGCCTAATGCAAAAGTCTCTTGAATGCCACCATGTGGAACTGCAGATGCTGGAAAATTGAAGGTAGACAAAAATGCTGGAGAAACTCAGCGGGCGAGGCAACATCTATGGAACGAAGGAAACAGGCAACGTTTCTGGTCAAGACCCTTCTTGAGCCTTCTTGACCCGAAATGTCGCCTATTTGAATGCCACTATTGCATCTGCCTCCACCAGCAACCCCCACAGTGTGTTCCTGGCACCCACCACCCTCTGTGCAAAATGAAACTTGCCCCGCACATCTCCTTTGCACTTTGTCCCCTCTCACCTAAAAGCTATCCCCTTCAGTATTTGATATTTCCATACTGAGAAAAGGTCTCTCACTGCCCACCCTATCTATGCTTCTCATAATTGTAAATACTTATATCAAGTCTCCCTGAAACCTCAGTTGTTCCAGAGAAAACAATCCAAGTCTCCCTGCTCCAACCTCCCCCTCCTCGCTGATACGGCCTCATTCAATTCATCCTACTTTCTTCAATAACTCGCCATCACCCCTCAAGAATCTTTGTTATTTGGGGTGGCACAGAGGTGCAGCGGGTAGAGCTGCTGCCTCACAGTGCCAGAGACCCGCGTTTGATCCTGACCTCGGTCGCTGTCTTTGTGGAGTTTGCACGTTCTCCCGTGACCACGTGGGTTTCCTCCGGTTTCCTCCCACATGCCAAAGACGTGAGGGTTTGTCGGTTAGTTGGCTTCTTAAGTTGCCTCTAGTGTGTTGGGAGTGGGAAAGTGAGATAACTTAGAACCAGAGGGCCTGTTTCCCCATTGTATATCTCTAGAACCATTTAAACAACCCCTGCAGAATATCCACAGATAAATTATGTGTGACTGCACCACGCTGTGACCCAGAACAGAGATCATCAGTGTGATGAGAGGTGAGATATATGCACGTGTATTAGCTTATTGTGAAACGTTCAAGGGTGACTTCAGAAAGCTGCTCAGGTTGTACATGGAAAAATACAGAAGACAGGCACAAAACGCTGGAGTAACTCAGACAGTCTGAAAAAGTGCCACGACCCAAAACGTCACCCATTCCTTCTCTCCAGAGATGCAGCATCACTGGAGAGAAGGAATGGGCGACGTTTCGGGTCGAGACCCTTTTTCAGACTGTCTGAGTTACTCCAGCTTTTTGTGTCTATCTGCGGTTTAAACCAGCATCTGCAGAGAGAAATACAGCATGGGGGCACAGTCCCTTTCAACCACGATGTGTGTGTTGTACACGATGACAAGATAAAAACTAATCTCATCTGCCTGCACGTGATCTATAGCCCTCGATTTCCACGAAACGAAGTCATTTTTCAACGTTGAAACAGTACAGCAAAGTTCAGCACAGGTAGTTTAGCTTGGTTTATTGTCACCTGTACCGAGCTACAGTGAAAAGCTTTTTGTTGCCTACTAACCAGTCAGCCGAAAGACAGTACATGATTACCATCGAGCTGTTCTCTGTGTACAGATACACGATGAAGAGAATATGTCCAGTAAAATCCGATTAAGGATAGTCTGAGGGTCACCAGTGAGGTAGATATTAGCTCAGGACCATTGTCTGGATGTTGATAGGATGGCTCAGTTGCCTGATAACAGGCTGGTGATTTATAATTTACAATGTTATATTTTTCCATGCTGTAGCTCCAACAAATTATTTCTCTCACATAAGAGAGCATCGAATGAGACACATTTGTTTTCAAAAGTTGAGCAACCTTATTGGGAAGAAATAACACCAGTCCTAACTCAAAGAGCAGAAGCCCTGAAGTACTTGGTTTAGTTTAGTTTAGTTTAGTTTAGACTAAACAGTGGAACAGGCAGAGGATGATGGCTGACTTTAGTGGAGCATCACAACGGCTGGGAAGGCGGATGAAGGCTGCAGCAGAAAAGGGTCCCTGGTCGTCTTGGACTCCATGCCACTGAATCCTGACCCAGATCTGTCAAGAACCGTGTGGTGGCTGTCTGTGCACCAGTCTCCCCACGTTAAACAAAGTCACGCACAGGCGTCCTCCCAAAAGAGGACAGTCCTACTCGTTTCGGGCGACCGCCGACGATGATGAGTTTAGAGATACAGCATGAAAACAGGCTCTTCGGTCTATTGTGCCCATGCTGATCATTGATCACCCATGCACTAGTTCTAATGACCCTGCCCCACTTAGGAAACCTGCACGGAAACCTCTGGAGACTTTGCGCCCCACCCAAGGTTTCCGTGCGGTTCCCGGAGGTTCCCGGAGGTTTTTGTCAGTCTCCCTACCTGCTTCCACTACCTGCAACCTCCGGCAACCACCTGCAACCTCCGGGAACCGCACGGAAACCTTGGGTGGAGCGCAAAGTCTCCAGAGGTTTCGTTCAGGTTTCCTAAGTGGGACAGGGGCATAAGTTATCCCACTTTCGTATAGAAACATAGAAACATAGAAAATAGGTGCAGGAGTAGGCCATTCGGCCCTTCGAGCCTGCACCGCCATTCAATATGATCATGGCTGATCATCCAACTCAGTATCCTGTACCTTCCTTCTCACCATACCCCATGATCCCTTTAGCCACAAGTATCTTACAAACTCGGGCCAATTTCCAGAAGTCAATTCACCTACAAACCTGCACGTCTCCGAATTGTGGAGGAATCCGGAGCACCTGGATAAAACCCTTCCGGTCACAGGGAAATGTACAAACTCTGCACAGACAGCACCCGTAGTCAGGATCGAACCCGGGTCTCTTGCGCTGTAAGGCAGCAACTCTACCACTGACCTACAGCACCTCCCGAATACTGACCCACAAACTCGCAGGTTTTTATTTGGTTAAGGTACCAGACGGTCTTCCTTGTATAAGACCAACATACTAATGCATTTAAATAACTATTCATAGAAACATAGAAACTAGGTGCAGGAGTAGGCCATTCAGCCCTTCGAGCCTGCACCGCCATTCAATATGATCATGGCTGATCTTCCAACTCAGTATCCCGTACCTGCCTTCTCTCCATACCCCCTGATCCTTTTAGCCACAAGGGCCACATCCAACTCCCTCTTAAATATAGCTAATGAACTGGCCTCAACTACCTTCTGTGGCAGAGAATTCCAGAGATTCACCACTCTCTGTGGGAAAAATGTTTTTCTCATCTCGGTCCTAAAAGATTTCCCCCTTATCCTTAAACTGTGACCCTTTGTTCTGGACTTCCCCAACCTCGGGAACAATCTTCCTGCACCTAGCCTGTCCAACCCCTTAAGAATTTTGTACGTTTCTATAAGATCCGCCCTCAATCTTCTAAATTCTAACGAGTACAAGCCGAGTCTATCCAGTCTTTCTTCATATGAAAGTCCTGACTTACATATTCATGCCTTACATATTATATTGCGTATTAAAGTTACAAAAATATCATCTGACAAGGATGTGTTAAACAGTCAGACAATGGCATCAAAGGCAGATAAGCGTGAAGAAAGATAATCTGCTAATCAGCAAATTTTATCCCCTTTCTCTGTAAAGCTTTGATTACCTTTCACAGGCAGGTTCAACACTCATTACATTTTCTAGTGAATCGACATCCTGCTGTTCACTTGGGGCTCCTCTTTGAGTGATTGTTGATAATGAATTTGAGCCCTCTGTGGCGACACGGGATATTTTTGTCATCTTTTGATTCAAACAGAGAGCGTGATTAATGAAGCTGCTCAGCTGAGCTGGGACAGGGTGCGATGAAACGTAGGCTGCGGTGAGATTAGAGCTGAGGAACATGTCCAGTGGAGTTCATTGTCACAGGCAGACATACCGTGAAGTAACGTGCGGGAAGGGACTGCAGATGTTGGTTTACACCAAAGATAGACACACAAAATGCTGGAGTAGCTCAGCGGGACAGGCAGCATCTCTGCAGAGATGGAATGGGCGACGTGGCAGGGAATTCCACAAATTCTCCTTTATTCTAAGAACCAGCGGCCACAGTCTTAGAATAAAGGGGAAGGAAGCCATTTAAGACTGAGGTGAGAACAAACGTTTTCACCCAGAGAGTTGTGAATTTGTGGAATTCCCTGCCACAGAGGGCAGTGGAGGCCAAAACACTGGATGGATTTAAGAGAGAGTTAGATAGAGCTCCAGGGGCTAGTGGAATCAAGGGATATGGGGAGAAGGCAGGCACGGGTTATTGATAGGGGACGATAAGCCATGATCACAATGAATGGCGGTGCTGGCTCGAAGGGCCGAATGGCCTCCTCCTGCACCTACTTTCTATGTTTCTATGTTCACAAGTTCACAGGTTATAGGAATTAAGCCATTCGGCCCATCGAGAATACTCCGCCATTCAATCATGGCTGATCTCTGCCTCCTAATCCCATTTTCCTGCCTTCTCCCCATAACCCATTGACACCCGTTCTAATCAAGAATTTGTCTATCTCTGCCTTAAAAATATCCACTGACTTGGACTCTGTGGCAATGAGTTCCACAGATTAACTGCCTGCCCTCTGACTAAAGAAGTTTCTCCTCAGCTCCTTTCTAAAAGTTTCGGGACGAGACCCTTCTTCAGTAACAGGTTCAAAGAAAATCTTGTGCTGGTCTCGCAGACACATAGAGACAGACAACACACAAACCATAACTATATCAGACGATGAAAAGAAAGACAGTTGTGATTGTACAAGACATTTATTAGGCCACATTTCCAGTATTGGTGAGGTGGGTTTAAGGTGAGAGGAGAAAGATTTAACAAGAACCTGAGGAGCAACTTTTCAGCACAGATGGATACATGGAACGAGCTGTCCGAAGATGAGTATGAAGGAAAATGCAGATGCTGGTTTACACTGAGGATAGACACAAAATGCTGGAGTAACTCAGTGTGTCAGGCAGCATCTTTGAAGAAAAGGAGTAGGTGACGTTTTGTGCCAATACCCTTCTTCAGACTGAGAGTCAGGGGAGAGGGAAAAATAGAGGTATGAAAAGGTGCAAAGAACAAATGAATGAAAGGTATGAAAGCAACAATTTGCACTTTCTCATATCTCTAGTTTCCTTCTCCCCTGACTCTCAATCTAAAGAAAGGGTCTCGACCCGAAACGTCACCTGCTGCTTTTCTCCAGAGATGCTGCCTGACCCGCTGAATCAGTCCACCATTTTGTCCCTAGGGTGTAAGGAGTGGATGCGGAAGTGGGGATAACATAGAACTAGTGTGGGTACAGAAAAATGCTGGAGAAACTCAGCGGGTGCAGCAGCATCTATGGAGCGAAGGAAACAGGCAACGTTTCGGTCCGAAACGTTGCCTATTTACTTCGCTCCATAGATGCTGCTGCACCCGCTGAGTTTCTCCAGCATTTTTTGTGTACCTTCGATTTTCCAGCATCTGCAGTTCCTTCTTAAATACTTAAACTTGGTGTTGTTTTTTTTTTTGCACTTTATTGTTTGTTTGTTTTTATGCATATGTGTGTATGTGTGTGTAAGTATGTCAGTATGCGTGTGTGTGTGTATGTATGGATCAATGAAATAGGCAACGTTTCGGGCCGAAACCCTTTTTCAGACGGGCTAGTGTGCATGGGAGATCCAAATGGGTCTATTTCCATGCTGTATCTTTTAATTAGTTCAATCAATCAATTATTGCATAAAATTACAACATTAAATTTTATGAAAATGTGACCATATTGCACACTAGTTTCACTATTAAATAAACCAGAAGCATGATAGAGCGGAGTAGATTGGTGGCGTGCATGGACAAATCGTGTATAACCTCTGTAGAAGTGATGGACTTCTCAAGTTCAAGTCCATTGTCATGTGTCCCTGATAGGACAATGAAATTCTTGCTTTCCTTCAGCACACAGAACATAATAGGCATTGACTACAAAACACATGAATAAATAAACTAATAAAGTGCAAATAACAGAAAATGGGTTATTAATAATCAGAGTTTTGTCCGAGCCAGGTTTAATAGCCTGATGGCTGTGGGGAAGTAGCTATTCCTGAACCTGGTCGTTGCAGATCAATAACTCATGATCAATAACAAGGATAGAGTCTACAGCATAGAGACAGGCCTTTCAGCCCACCATGTCCATGGCAAACTCATGTCAATTGAGTTTGGATAGCTCTAAAGAAATATGAGTAAAATTGCTTAATCCATCAAGAAAAATTGCCAATTTTTCGACCATACAACATTTTCTGAGTGGTTCCAGGCATATTAGCCTGAAATTCTATTTTAAGAGCTCTCCCAGAAATGGTGTGTTAAAATTGATGGCCCCTGTATTAATCTGTACATACTTCTTTCTGTATGAAGGACAAATCTATCTAACTTGATAGAGATTTAGTAGAAACAAGGAACTGCAGATTATGGTTTACAAAAAAAAGACATAAAGTGCTGGAATAACTCATCGGGTCAGGCAGCATCTCTGGCCAACATGAATAGATGACGTTTTGGGTTGAATTCGTCTTCAGTCTGAAGAAGGGTCCCAACCCTAAACATCACCTATGTTGGCCAGAGAAGCTGAAGATAGGCACAAAAAGCTGGAGTAACTTAGCGGGACAAAGCAACATCTCTGGAGAGAAGGAATGGGTGGTGTTTCGGGTCAGTGAAGCTGCCTGACCCGCTGAGTTACTCTAGCACTTTGTGTCCTTGTTTACTTTAGTTTAGTTTAGTTTAGTTTAGTTTAGTTTAGGTTAGTGTACTATTGTCATGTGTGCCGAGGTATAGTGAAAAGCTTTTTGTAACAAGCAATCCAGTCAGCGAAAAGACTGTACGAAAAGGTGCAGCAGGCAGTGAAGAAAGCGAATAGTATGTTAGCATTCATAGCAAAAGGATTTGAGTATAGGAGCAGGGAGGTTTTACTGCAGTTGTACAGGGTCTTGGTGAGACCACACCTGGAGTATTGCGTACAGTTTTGGTCTCCAAATCTGAGGAAAGACATTCTTGCCATAGAGGGAGTACAGAGAAGGTTCACCAGACTGATTCCTGGGATATCAGGACTTTCATATGAAGAAAGACTGGATAGACTCGGCTTGTACTCGTTAGAATTTAGAAGATTGAGGGGGGATCTTATAGAAATTTACAAAATTCTTAAGGGGTTGGACAGGCTAGATGCAGGAAGATTGTTCTCGATGTTGGGGACGTCCAGAACAAGGGGGTCACAGTTTAAGGATAAGGGGGAAATGGTTTAGGACTGAGATGAGAAAACCATTTTTCACACAGAGAGTGGTGAATCTCTGGAATTCTCTGCCACAGAAGGTAGTTGAGGCCAGTTCATTGGCTATATTTAAGAGGGAGTTGTGGCTAAAGGGATCAGGGGGTATAGAGTGAAGGCAGGTACTGGATACTGAGTTGGATGATCAGCCATGATCATATTAATAATAATAATAATAATAATAATGGATGGGATTTATATAGCGCCTTTCTAATACTCAAGGCGCTTTACATCGCATTATTCATTCACTCCTCAGTCACACTCGGTGGTGGTAAGCTACTTCTGTAGCCACAGCTGCCCTGGGGCAGACTGACGGAAGCGTGGCTGCCAATCTGCACCTACGGCCCCTCCGACCACCACCAATCACTCACACACATTCACACACATTCACACACAGGCAAAGGTGGGTGAAATGTCTTGCCCAAGGACACAACGACAGTATGCACTCAAAGCGGGATTCGAACCGGCTACCTTCCGGTTGCCAGCCGAACACTTAGCCCATTGTGCCATCTGTCGTCCCGAATGGCAATTGAATGGCGATGCAGGCTCGAAGGGCCGAATGGCCTACTCCTGCACCTATTTTCTATGTTTCTATGTTTCTATACATGCTTACAATCAAGCTGTCCATAGTGTACAGATGCAGGATAAAGGATATAATGTTCAGTGCAAAAGAAAGTTCTGTAAAGTCCGATGAAAGATAGTGTGAAGATCTCCAAACGGGTAGGTGGGAGGTCAGGACTGCTTCTAATTTCTAATTGATGATTGGATGTTGCCTGATAACAGCTCAGAAAGAAAAAGACACTGATGAGTTCTCACCCTAAAATATCTCATAAAATAATCTTATAAAATTATTCCATTTCCTCTAATCTCCCTCCTGTTTCTTGATATTCAGAAAATCAGAGGACATTGCAATAAAGATTTATACCACAATCATCAATGATCTGTTTGTCCTCCATTTTATTATAAATTCAGCACACATCAGCAAGTTTCGCATGTCCTCCACTTAATTTTCATATTCTCTTTTTATATCTATTTAATATCTTTTTCATCGTGTAATAATTGAAGCGTTAAAAAGAATCCTCCCACATTCCCTGCCTTTAAGCCACTGCTAAAGAGCTGAGGGTTATAAATAACAAAGTAACGTTGCAGAAGCCACTCATTATATAAACTCATTATCTTGTGGCAAAATCAAATGAAAGTTGGCACCTAACTGCCCTTTGCAATCCACAATTAATTTATCTGTTCATTTAATTTTAAGTCTGTCGCTCTTACTTTTTCTCTTATCTTTGTTTCAAAAAGTGTCTCTTCATTCTCGATGCATCTTTCAGTGCTATTGTACTGTTTTAAAATACTTTATTGAACATCCTTTTGTTGTTTATTACGGTATCTTTTGAGTACTATGTTTACATACCTCCTGCGCTGTTGCGTAAGAATGCCATCGTTGCGTTTCTGGACATAAGACAATAAATCTCTCGTGATACAGCGTGGAAACAGGCTCTTCGGCCCTACTTGCCCATGCCGCCCAATTCAGATCATTTCGACTGACGCCTTTTGTTTGAGAATGTTTAGCCAAAGGCTTCAAGTTGATTGATATGATCCAATGCCTGTGTAATCAGTCTCATATGAAACAAGTCCATCATGTTTTGTTCTGAACCTTTTCATACCTCGAGTTACCCTCTCATAGAGTCGTAGAGAGTCTTAGAGTCTTACAGCGTGAAAACAGGCCCTTCAGTCTAACTTGCCCACATCGGCCAACATGTCCTATCTAGTTCTCCTCCTCTCTCCGGAGACAGTTTCACAACCTCCTCTCTAACTGCACACCCTCTGTGATCTCCCAATATTGCAAGCCCTTGCTGTCTCCTCCCCTTCCTTAACCCTCTAGCTGTCTCCTCCCACCCTCCCATCCGCCCGCCCTCGGGCTCCTCCTCCTCCTCCCCTTTTCCCTCTTTCTCCCCCCCCCCCCACCCCCCATCAGTCTGAAGAAGGGTTTCGACCCGAAACGTCGCCTATTTCCTTCGCTCCATAGATGCTGCTGCACCCGCTGAGTTTCCCCAGCAATTTTGTGTATGTCCTATCTACACTTGACCCCCTCACCTTAAATCCAGAAGGATAAGTAGAACTTGGTTGACTTTGCAATTTTGTTTTATCTGCCCATTATATTCCAACATGGATTAGATGTGAACTCTAACACTCTAAACCACTGTGGCCAAGGTCCTCATTAAAAGTACAGGAGGTCATGGCTGTCGTAATATAATATCCACCACTGCTATGAAGGGGTTTGTGAGGTTGAATGTATTTTAATCAGGTCATTTAAGATTTTAAACCCAATATGAAAATAATGAATATCATTCATTTAAATGTGAATTGAAATTGTTTACGCAGACCTTCAGGAACCTGCTCCAACTACTGACTACAAAGTAATGCATTCAATTGAATCTTTTGCAGTGATCAATGGGGGGATTAGATGGGTCTATGTGATAAAGGTGTAGGTTCATATCCATAATTATTTTAGTTTGTTGTCACGTGTCCCGGGGTACAGTGAAAAGCTTTTGTCGTGTGCTATCCAGTCAGTAGAAAGACAATACATGATTACAATCGAGCCTTTTGCAGTGTATAGATGATACATGATAAGGGAATAACGATTAGTGCAAGGTAAAGACAGGAAAGTCCAATCAAGGATAGTCCGATGGTCACCAATGAGGTAGATAGTAGTTCAGCACTGCTCTCTGGTTAATCTCTCCCATAGCCTAAGCATTTGTTGACCTTGGGAGATTAAATGGGTCACGAGTCATTGAGTCATACAGGCCCTTCAGCCCAACTCGTCAATGCTGACCAAGATGCCCCATCAACGCTCGTCCTATTTGCTCACATTTGGCTCATATCCCTCTGAAATTTTCCTATCTACGTAGCTGTCCAAATGTTTTTTTAATTGTTATTATTGTACCTACCTCAATTATATCATCTGGTAGCTCATTCAATATACCCACAGACGTACAGGATTGTGGGCTATTTGGCTTCAATAAGATTGCAAATTGTCCCTAGTGAGTAGAATCGTGCTAGCGTGTGGAGATCGCTAGTCGGCACGGACTCGGTGGGCTGAAGGACCTGTTTCCACGCTGTATCTCTAAACTAAACTGAACTAAACACTGTGAAGGAAGGAATTGCAGATGCTGGTTTAATTCGAAGATAGACACAAAAAGCTGGAGTAACTCAGCGGGACAGGCAGCATCTCTGGAGAGAAGGAATGGGTGATGTTTCGGGTCAAGACCCTTCCTCAGACCAGTCAGGGGAAAGGGAACTGAGAAATATAGATAATGATGTAGAGAGATAAAGAACAATGAATGAAAGATATGCAAAAATGTATCGAAGATACTGGTGCGATTTGGGTGGGGGAGGGCTGGAGAGAGAAGGAATGCCAGGGTTACTAGAAGTTAGAGAGAGCAATATTCATTCCACTGAGTTACTTAAACTTAAATCGAGTTTCACGATACACGTCACAATAAAATACCTTTGAAACTAAACGCTGGACCTGCACCTCTTCAATGCTGCCTTAGCTTTCCTGAAGCTTTCTGTAGCAGCCAAACCATGTTGGTAAAATGGAACACACATGGAATTCTTGATGACTTGATATGCCAGCATTTCTTCAGCAGAGATTACAGACAGATTACAAGATTAACACATATCGCGTGAACTCTGTGTTTTACAATACCCACTTGTATCATGTTTTACACAAAAAAAGCTGGAGTTGGGATACTTCAGAAGGATATGAGCCAAATGTAAACAAATAGGACGAGCGTAGATGTCTCCAGAGATGCTGTCTGACCCGCTGAGTTACTCCAGCATTTTGTGTCTATCTAAGGTTTAAACCAGCATCTGCAGTTCCTTCCTACATTTGTATTACATTTTATTTTGTTTTGTTTTGACTCGCTCGCAGTTACTTTAAAACATGACTTTTCAGACGAGGACCTCCTGATTAATGCTTTCCTTGAAGATAGACACAAATTGCTGGTGATGTTTTGGGTCGGGACCCTTCATTCCAGCTTCATTCCCTACTTCACCGGCTAAAAGATCGTCAAAGATGCTGGAGGCAGCTCCAAATATTCCTATCTCTTACTCCATTGCTTGAATCTGTTATGCTATCACTGGCCATTTAAGCTGGCTTACATTTGAATAGGTGTGGGTTAGAATACTAGGTGCCGTTTCTCCTTTGTTAGCACCAGGGGGCGCAGCGGTAGAGTTGCTGCCTTGCAGCGCCAGAGGCCCGGGTTCGATCCCGACTATGGGTGCTGTCTGTATGGAGTTTGCACGTTCTCCCCGTGACGGTGTGGGTTTTCTCCGAGATCTTCGTAGTCAGGATCAAACCCGGGTCTCTGGCATTGTAAGGCAGCGACTCGACCGTGGCGCCACTGTGCCGCCATATATCATAGTTGGGCCGAAGGGCCTGTTTCAATGCTGTATGACTTTCTGTCTTTGGAGCAAACGAAAGGCAGATGGGACTTGCGTAGATGAGACATTTTGGCCGGTGTGGGCAAGTTGGGCAGAAGGGCCTGTTTCCACGCTGTAAAAGACTCTATGACGAGATAACTCTATGGTGAGAAAAACACTGACAACTGAAGCATTGAACACTATTGTTTATTCATCTTGATATGTCTCATTAAAATAAAATGGTTAGGGCAAACTGGAGAAGAATAATGTGAAGAAATCTTCAGTGTCAGTCGTAATATTGTCAGCCCATTTCCTTCCATCCTGCGGGTCAATAGTGATCATTAACCTCCTGTAGTACATCATTTGGAAAACCTTTGAATACTCTGCCATCCTTCCCTTGTAATAACAGTCTGCGAATGTACTTAATACATTCTTCCAAAAGTACATTTGCCTTTCATATTTAGAGATAATTTAGTATGTAAAGTAGTAACCCACAATTTGCAATGGCCACAGCTAAAATTGTCATGCATTAATATTCTTGTAATCTCTTTCATTAGAAATGTGCTTTCCTAAATGTGCCCATTTCATCGAGTGGCAACATATGTAGATTTAGTTTAGTTTAGATTAGAGACACAGCGCAAAGCAGACCCTTCGGCCCACGGTGTCTACACCGACCAGCGATCCTCACATACTAACACTATCCTACACACACTAAGGGACAATCTACAAGCCAATTAACCTACAAACCTGTACGTTTTTGAAATGTGGGAGGAAACTGGAGATCCCGGAGAAAACCCACGCAGGTCACGGGGAGAACGTACAAACTCCGCCCGTAGTCAGGATCGAACCCGGGTCTCTGGTGCTGTAAAGCAGCAACTCTACCGCTGTGCCACCGTGCTGCCCAAATATAGTCACGATTACTAAATAAAAAATAATCCCTGTTTCCACTTGCGCAAAGGTACAGTAGATATAATGTATGGGCAGACTGCATTAGAAAGATGTTTTCATAAGATCATAATACATAGAAGCAGGATGAGGCCATTTGGCCCTTCAAGTCTGCTCCGCCATTCAATCATGGCCGATCTATCTTTTCCTCCTGCCTTCTCCCAATAACCTTTTGACCCTTGCTAATCAGGCACCCATCATTCTCTGCTTTAAAAATACCCAGAAATACCCTTGACCTCCAGAGCCGTCTGCGGCAATGAATTTCACAAATTCACCAGCCTCTGGCTAAAGAAATTCCTCCTCTTTGGACCTTTTCAGTAGGATCTTTGTAAAAGTATTTTCCACTATATATTGTAATCTGGAAAATGTGTGTGTTGGGTGAAGTTTTAACCATTAATAAAGTCCATTGCAGAACATCCAGAATGATATGTATGGGTCACACAAAGGTCAAGCAATATGCATGTGTAGTTTGGACAAAGGCTCTTCATAGTCAATAGCCGAGACTTTCTTTAAACATTGTGGTAGGCTAGAGAGCAGTTAGTTCCATGACTCGTAACCCATAGGATAGTGTTAATGTGCGGGGATCACTGGTCGGAGCGGACTCGGTGGGCCAAAGGGCCTGTTTCTGTGCTGCATCTCTAAAACGTAACTAAACTACACTAAATAGATTGAAAACTCAGCAGGTCAGGCAGCATCTCCGGAGTAAAGGAATAGGTAATGTTTCAGGTTGAGACCCTTCTTGTCTAATTGTAAATTGTCCCTAGTGTGTAGTGTGGGATAGTATTAGTGTGAGGGGATCAGACTCGGTGGGCCGAAGGGCCTGTTTCCTCTGAACTAAACTAAGCTGAAAATCTGGAAGCTGGCAGCTACAACTGATAGGGCTCATGTTGCTTCAATTGCACGTACACATCTGGCTGGACAACACCTGGAAACACCTGGAGGATAGACACAAAATGCTGGAGTAACTCAGCGGGTCAGACAGCATCTCTGGAGACATCTACGCTCGTCCTAGTTGTTCATGTTTGGCTCATTCCCTCTGAAGTATCCCAACTCCAGCTTTTTTTGTCTAGAACATAATACAAGCGAGTATTGTAAAACATAGAAACATAGAAACATAGAAAATAGGTGCAGGAGTAGGCCATTCGGCCCTTCGAGCCATCAAGTTCATATCGATATGTGTTAATCTTGTAATCCGTCAGCAATGGGTAATGTTTCTGGATGAGACCCACCTTCAGACTGAGAAGGGTCTCGACCCAAAACGTCACCCATTCCTTCTCTCCAGAGATGCTGCCTGTCCCGCTGAGTTACTCCAGCATTTTGTGTCTGTCTTCGGTGTAAACCAGCATCTGCAGTTCCCATCTACACAATGGCTGCAGCATCAATCGTCACTGCAACAATCTGCTCAGTTCAACCAGTAACATGTCCCTGGGTGAATATGTTACATGACAGATGTTTGGGTTCACAAAGCAGGCTGCGTTGTAAGTTATTGTCATTTTCACAAAGTGTTACTAGTCTGAAGAAGCTGTCACTCGAACATAACCTGGTCAAGGGTTAGAACCTGTGTCTACACTACACTGGTTTACTCAACTGGAAAGAACGCAATAGTTCTTAAAATTAATTTGTTTACAAATTTAAAAATACTAATTTGTTATTTCATGATTTATTACATCAAGAGCGCACCCAATGAAGAACAAATGTTATTGTTAATACCATATATTAATAAATTGGATTATTGTGCAAAAATTACAATGAAATATGAGAGGTTAAGACTGCGCTAAGAACTTTCGAAACCTTTGAGGATAAGACTGCACTAAAAACAGAAACGTGGCGACTCTTTGTGTATTACGTAGGTGAAGTCTGCTGTTTGATTTTACCAAAGATCAGATTTCAGATTTCAGATCCAGATTCAAACTTTATTGTCATTGTGCAGTGTACAGTACAGAGACAACGAAATGCAGTTAGCATCTCCCTAGAAGAGCGACATAGGATATGAGCAATAAATAAATATATTTATGTGCAAACACTCATAGTAGTGCAATTTTTTTTTCCTGGTGGAAGGAGTGTCTGGGAGAGGGGGGGGGGGGTGCTTTGGCAATCATCGAGGTACAGTGTTGAGTAATGTAACAGCCGCAGGGAAGAAGCTGTTCCTGGACCTGCTGGTCCGGCAACGGAGAGACCTGTAGCGCCTCCCAGATGGGAGGAGGGTAAACAGTCCGTGGTTGGGGTGAGCGCAGTCCTTGACGATGCTGAGCGCCCTTCGCAGACAACGCTTGCTTTGGACAGACTCAATGGAGGGAAGCGAGGAACCGGTGATGCGTTGGGCAATTTTCACCACCCTCTGCAGTGCTTTCCGGTCGGAGACAGAGCAGTTGCCATACCATACTGTGATACAGTTGGTAAGGATGCTCTCGATGGTGCAGCGGTAGAGGTTCACCAGAATCTGAGGAGACACAAAATGCTGGAGTAACTCAGCGGGGCAGGCAGCATCTCTGGATAGAAGGAATGGGTGACGTTTTGGGTCGAGACCCTTCTTCAGAACCTTACCCCTCAGCTCCATTCCCTCCAGACCCTTCTTCTCGACACGAAATGTCACCTATTCCTTCTCTCCAGAGATGCTGCGTTGACCTGCCGAGTTCCTCCAGCATTAAAGTGCGTGTGATTTCACAGCACAATACTTTAAAGAGCAACTCAGAGATCAGCCACTACACATAGCTTTGGTTTGAACTCATTATAGCCTTTGCTATTAGCAAAGTTATTTTGAGCTCATTACAGCCTTCCGTTTGCTACAGGAGTGGATGTGGAGCAGCTCCATCCTATATTTCTTTCTTTTTTTTTGTATTAAAAATAATTTATTTAATTGCGATCACGAATCAAAAAACAAAAACAAAAAAACCGTGGTGACGTACCCACCACCGTATTACAAATTCGCCAAATTATTCAGACACCACATTTCTATGTTACAAATATACTAAATAACTACTATACAACCATGTCCCTCTCTAACACCACCCGGGTGCGGACATAACCCTGGTAAAGGGGCAAGCAACAGGCTCAGGCAAAGCCCTCTTCCGCCAGGCGCCCTGACTCGCGGAGAGCGAGCTTGGCCAGCCCTAGGAGCAACACCCTCAGCCCTGCCAGCTCCCTAGATCTCGTCACCAGTCCAGATTTTTTTTCAAAGTGGCGTGCAAGTCACGATTCATATTTATAAGTTAAGGGAGCAGAATTAGGCCATTTGGTCCATGAAGTCATGGTTGACATCTTTCCCTCTCAACCCCATTCTCTTGCCTTCTGCCATAGCCGCACTAATCAAGAATCTATCAATCTCCGCCTAAAAACTATCCATTGACTTGGCCTCCACAGACTTCTGTGGCAATGAATACCATCCTCTGACTAAAGAAATTCTTGTTCATCTCCATTCTAAAGGTACGTCCTTTTATTCTGAGGCCGTGCCCTCTGGTCCTAGCCTCTCCCACTAGTGGAAATATCCACTCTACATCCACTCTCTCCAGGCCTTTCATTAATCGGTGAGTTTCAATGACTCCCTCCCCCTCATCCTTCTAAACTCCAGCGCGTACAGGCCCAGTGCCCAGATTCCGAACTGATGAGTCTACAATAGAGTCGATCACAGTGCACATCAGTGTCAAATGAGACAGTGGCATTGTGCAGGTGAGCTCTTCAATCTTGTTCAAAAAGGAACTGCAGATGCTGGAATATCGAAGGTACACAAAATTGCTGGGGAAACTCAGCGGGTGCAGCAGCATCTATGGAGCGAAGGAAATAGGCGACGTTTCGGGCCGAAACCCTTCTTCAGATCTTGTCTGTCGCAAAGTTGTATCTCACCTCCGACAAACTTACTGCAGGTACGCCGTTAATCTTCGGGGTTAATGGGGAAACTATCCGACTACAGTCTGGAACCAAGGTTCACCCAACCTTCAATAGAATGAAGCTGCAGTACGTAAACGACGCTTGCATTTGCACTCAGAAATTCCTCGTATGTTGCAAAACATACTTGGTGAATAAAGTGTGATTCTGATTCAGATTCTGATTCTGATTCTGAAACTGAGCTCAATTCATAGAGTCATAGTCACACAGCGTGGAAACAGGCCCTTCAGCCCAACTTCCCCACACCGACCAACATGCCCCATCCACACTAGACCCACCTGCCTGTGTTTGGCCCATATCCCTCTAACCTCGTCCTATCCAAGCACCTGTCTAAATCTTTGTTAAACATTGTGATGGTAAATCGTGGACTTGTTCATTGAAATATACGAAAGGCTGACTTTACATTCAATATCCACAAGTCAGTGGAACCTCCGCCGACCCGCCCTTAGTGTAAAAGAGATTGGAATTGTTCTTGGGTTTACAGGTTGCACTAATATTCGTGTCCTGTTGAATCACTACTTACTGTAAGCTGAACTTTCCATGAATCACAGACCTCTTCAGTTCTCTCGGAGATTAGGTTCTCATTTCTTTAAGCAACCTCAGGTCTATAAGTTCAAACAGGAGTGCGTTTAGTTTAGTTTAGAGATACAGTGTGGAAACAGGCCCTTCAGCCCACCGAGTCCATGCCGACCATTGATAACAAATTCACACTGGTTTAACGTTTCGGAAGGAACTGCTGATGCTGACGCACACTGAAGATAGACACAAAATGCTGGAGTAACTCAGCGGGACAGTCAGCATCTCTGGAGAAAAGGAAGAGGTGACATTTCGACCCCTCCTTCTTATCCACACCCTACACAATTTACAGAGGCCAATTATCCTACAAACCTGCACGTCTTTGAGATTTGGGAGGAGATCGGAGCACCCAGAGGAAACCCACGCGGTCACAGGGAGAACACGCAAACTCCACTCAAACAGCACTCGCAGTCAGGATTGAACCCTGGTCTCCGGCCCTGTGAGGCAGCAGCTCTACCATTGTGCCGCTGTTTATTTTTGTGCATCGAAAATTTAAGGCAGAGATAGATAGATTCTTGATTAGCAAGGATGCCAGGGGTTAGGGGAGAAGGCAAGAGAATGGAGTTGGGAGGGAAAGCTCGGTCAGCCATGATTGAATGGCGAAGTAGACTTGATGGGTCAAATGGCCTATTTCTGCTCCTATCCCTTATGAACTAATGCAAAATTATCACTCGTTTTATGAAATGGCTACGTTTATTTTCTCCAGAAAATAATCCCCAGCCCATGATGTATGTTAACTCACATTACCTCACTTTGTGATTTTTATGCCTGAGCATGACAAATTAAAGTGCTTTTCTTCGCCACAGGCCTGTTGCTGGATGATCCAAGCACTGACCTCAATTATGTAAAGTCCTCATCCCAATATTGCCTGCAGCAGCCTGCAGATCATGGCAACCCGATGATTTCCATATTGAAGCACCATGATGAGCAATAACAGCGGCAGCTTAACTTTTTATTCAGAGATGGTCGCTGTGTAGGAAGCACGAAAATAAATATCCAATAATCTCTCGAAAATTAAAAAAATCAGTGCAGAGTGAATACGGGAGAGAAAAGGTAAAGTCTGCATAAGACGCAGCACGGTGGTGCAGCGGTAGAGTTGCTGCCTAGCAGCGCTGGAGACCCGGGTTCGATCCTGACTACGGGTGCTGTCTGTATAGAGTTTGCACATTCTCCCTGTGACCCGGGTGGGATTTCTCCGGGCGCTCCGGTATCCTCCCACACTCCAAAGACGTACAAGTTTGTCGGCTTATAGAAACTTACAAAATCTTATCGAAACTTACAAAATCTTGTAGAAACGTACAAAATTCTTAAGGGGTCGGACAGGCTCGATGCAGGAAGATTGTTCCTGATGTTGGGGAAGTCCAGAACAAGGGGTCACAGTTTAAGGATAAAGGGAGAAGTCTTTTAGGACCGAGATGAGAAAAACATTTTTCACACAGAGAGTGGTGAATCTCTGGAATTCTCCGCCACAGAAGGTAGTTGAGGCCAGTTCATTGGCTATATTTAAGAGGGAGTTAGATGTGGCCCTTGTGGCTAAAGGGATCAGGGGGTATGGAGAGAAGGCAGATACAGGATACTGAGTTGAATGATCAGCCATGATCATATTGAATGGCGGTGCAGGCTCGAAGGGCCGTATGGCCTACTCCTGCACCTATTTTCTATGTTTCTATGATTGGCTTTGGTAAAAATTGGAAATTATCCCCCGTGTGTAGGATAGTGCTAGTGTACAGGTGATCGCTGGTTGGCACAAATTCGGTGGGCCGAAGGGCCTGTTTCAATATGATATGATACGATATGACAGAACTTTATTGATCCCAGGAGGGAAATCGATCTGCCAACAGTCATAAAAACACAAGAACACAAAATACATGAAACATGAAATTAAAGTGAGGAGTGGAATGGATTGGGGATGTGCAATGATTGGGGGGGAGTCAGTCTCAGTCTACCCCACGACAGAAATTCTGCATTGTATCTCTAAACTAAACAACGAAAACCCTGCTCTAAAACAACCCTTTGTTTAATAATAATAATAATGGATGGGATTTATATAGCGCCTTTCTAATACTCAAGGCGCTTTACATCGCATTATTCATTCACTCCTCAGTCACACTCGGTGGTGGTAAGCTACTTCTGTAGCCACAGCTGCCCTGGGGCAGACTGACGGAAGCGTGGCTGCCAATCTGCGCCTATGGCCCCTCCGACCACCACCAATCACTCACACACAATCACACTCATTCACACACAGGCAAAGGTGGGTGAAGTGTCTTGCCCAAGGACACAACGACAGTATGCACTCCAAGCGGGATTCGAACCGGCTACCTTCCGGTTGCCAGCCGAACACTTAGCCCATTGTGCCATCTGTCGTCCCAACATCTTTTTAATTAAGGTATTCACTGATTCAATATCTTATCAGGAACTTCAGACACTATGAAGTATTTTTCTTTATTCTCCACAGCGAGTTATTTGGAGTAGGAGTATATAGTATTAATAGAAAGAATACTGCATACGATAACAACAAAAAATAACTAAAACAAAATGTCCAAACCTGATGCAGGGAGATAGAATAAATACATTGTGTTCAACTGGAAACGCTGAAAGCATATTCCATCCTTTACTGGAATTTCAGGCATATTCCTGCATACCCTGCTTTATAATGCAGGCCTGTAATTCAAACTAATATTTTAAACTATTGTATGCATCTGGAAGGCTTGTGACCAGTCGTTCTACCTCTTCCTAATCACTTTCCTCAAGGTGGCCATTGAAAGACATAAGTTAATTGAAATTGCTTCCCTTCCTTTCCCCATTGGAAGTCATCTGACTATAAACAGCGAGCAGAAATTGGACTTCTTTATTTCCATTGTATTTTAACTAAGGCAAGTAAGGAGCCCTCTCTACACTGAGGCTGGTCTCCAAGACCATAAGACACAGGAGCAGAATTGACATAGAAGCAGCACGGTGGTGCAGCTGCCTGCCTTACAGCGTCAGAGACCCGGGTTCCATCCTGACTACAGGTGCTGTCTGTATGGAGTTTGTTCGTTCTCCCCGTGACCTGCGCGGGTTTTCCCCGCCTGCTCCGGTTTTATTTCACACTCCAAAGACGTGCAAGTTAATAGGTTATTTGGCTTTGGTAAAAATTGTAAATTGTCCCTACTGCGTTGGATAGGGCTAGTGTACAGGGTGGTCGCAGGTCGGAGCGGACCCGGTTGGCCTGAAGGGTCCGTTTCTACGCTGTATAAAGTCTAGAGTCTAAAGTCTAACGTTTAAAAGTCTAAAGTGTTGCAGGCACTTAACATACGTGTGAAGTGGATTCAAAAGCAACTGTATGAAATCAAGAGGAGAATTGATAGGGTGAATACAGAGAATCTGTTGCCCAGAGTAGGGGAATCAAGGACCTGAGGACATAAGTTTAAGGCGAAACGGGAAGGATGGAATAGCAACCTGAGGACAACCTTTTCAAACAGAGGGATGGAATAAACTGCCAGAGGAGGTACAATAACAACATTCAAAAGAGATTTGGGCAAGTACATAGATAGGAAAGATTTAGAGGGATATGGGCCAAATACGGGACATGGGACTAGCAGAGATGGACATCTTGATCAGCATGGAAGGGCCTGATTCCGTGCTATATGTCTCTCTGACAATGTAAAGCAAGCATTAGCTTTGTGTAGTATTGTTCAGATCTCAGCCCAAAGTTTCTTGCTTCCAAAAAGTATTTTTCTTTGATAAGAATACAATCATATCATGTTTGCCACGAGCCAAACTTAAATGCAGACATCAGCATCAGCACATAGCTGTCAGGCAAATGCAGGAAGTGCATGATAGAATAACTGCCATCTCACTGCTGTCATAGCCAGAGGCTTGTTGTATTGATGTTAAATTTGCACCACAGTTGCTGAGAATGTTAAACTGAACCTATTAAATAAATCTGGGATTTAAAATAAAAATTGGTATCAGTAGTGTTGCCTTTTTTTTTAAATTGCTTTATTGACTAAAGTCACAGAGCTGAAAAACAGGCCCTCTAGCGCACCTTCTCCATACTGTTCAAGTTCGCTTTCTGGGGTAGTCACACTTGCCTGCATTTGGCCCATATCCCACGCGATTTTTCCTATCCATATAACTGTTCGAGTGTCATAATTGTATCCACTTCACACCTGGAGTATTGCGTACAGTTTTGGTCTCCTAATCTGTGGAAAGACATTCTTGCCGTAGAGGGAGCACAGAGAAGATTAACCAGACTGATTCCTGGGATGTCAGGACTTTCATATGAAGAAAGACTGGATAGACTCGGCTTGTACTCGCTAGAATTTAGAAGATTGAGGGGGGATCTTATAGAAACTTACAAACTTCTTAAGGGGTTGGACAGGCTAGATGCAGGAAGATTGTTCCCGATGTTGGGGAAGTCCAGAACAAGGGGTCACAGTTTAAGGACAAGGGGGAAATCTTTTAGGACCGAGATGAGGAAAACATTTTTCACACAGAGAGTGGTGAATCTCTGGAATTCTCTGCCACAGAAGGTAGTTGAGGCCAGTTCATTGGCTACATTTAAGAGGGAGTTAGATGTGGCCCTTGTGGCTAAAGGGATCAGGGGGTATGGAGAGAAGGCAGGTACAGGATACTGAGTTGGATGATCAGCCATGATCATATTGAATGGCTGTGCAGGCTCGAAGGGCCGAATGGCCTACTCCTGCACCTATTTTCTATGTTTCTATGTTTCTATAGCTTCCTCTGGCAGCACATTCCATATACAGATAGACTACCCGCTACGTGGAAAGTTGCCCCCGATGTCCTTCTTAAATCTCTCCCCTCTCACCTTATGCCCTCTAGCTATTATTTTAGTTTAGAGATACAGCGCGGAAGCAGGCCCTTCGGCCCACCGAGTCCACGCTGACCAGCGATCCCCGCACACAGCCACTATCCTACATGCACATACATAGAAACTAGGTGCAGGAGTAGGCCATTCGGCCCTTCGAGACTGCACCGCCATTCAATATGATCATGGCTGATCATCCAACTCAGTATCCTGTACCTGCCTGCTCTCCATACCCCCTGTTACCTTTAGCCACAAGGGCCACATCTAACTCCCTCTTAAATATAGCACTAGGGACAATTTACTATTTTACCAAAGTCAATTGACCTACAAGCCTGCACGTCTTTGGAGTGTGGGAGGAAACCGGTGCACCTGGGGAAAACCCACGCAGGTCACGGAGAGAACACACAAACTCCGTGCAGACACCACCCATGGTCAGGATGGAACCCTGGTGTCTGGCGCTGTAAGGCAGTGTTGGTATTGCAATGTAAACTCCTCTGTGAACCATTTAACTTCACTGAATCTGATCATGGATTATTTTCTGTTTTTGCGCTTCCCACAGTGTCTGTATCTGGCGCATACAGTGAGAGTGATTTTATGCCCATTAATTTATTACAGCAAATAACTTGTGCACAGCAGACATCTCACTGGCCGATATGCACTCTAAACTCCAACTGGCACTGCTCTTGAGTGTGTACTGTTGGCTGCATATTAAAAGTTCAGTTTATTATTGTCACAAGCTTTCTTGCAGCTATCCAGTCAGCACAAAAACTATACATGATTACAATCAAGCCGCCCACACTGTACAGATATAAGATAAAGGGAATAACGTTTAATGCAAGATAAAGTCTGATGGAAGATAGTCCAGGGGTCTCCAATGAGATAGTAGCTCAGGACCGCTCTCTCGTTGGTGATCAGATGGTGATCAGCTGGGAAGAAGCTGCCCCTGAATCTGTAGGTGTACATTTTCACACTTGCCTGGTGAGAGAGGGGAGAAGAGAATGGGGCAATGCTAAAAAGATACAGTGATGCACAATGTACACTTCAATAGGATAATTCAAGAGAGACTAGTATTGAAGAGAGAGTTGGATATTGCTCTTAGGGCTAACGGAAGCAAGGGATATGGGGAGAAAGCAGGAATGGGGTACTGATTTTGGATGATCAACCATGATCTTATTGAATGGCGGTGCTGGCTTGAAGGGCCAAATGGCCTACTCGTGCACTTATATTCCATATTTCTATAATGGACGAGTATCCATATGAAGGGTGACAAGTTGCACAAGCATATCTTCTTGCCACTGAAAGGGTTAATATCAGTTTATCCTGTTGAAATAGATACTGACAAGCTCTCCGACTGTGGATCAGTTGGATGTAGGTTCTCCCTCTGGGTTCCTACGTGATGTGGTTTAATTTCAGATAGATCATCTGCTGCTTGTACCGACCTTGGAAAAATATGTTGTTTCTTGGTTATACTGTAGCTATGTGAACAGTTAAAACCACAGGGCTTTGTAAAACAAAACACACAACTCTGAACAAAACCAATGTTTAGTTTTCCACGTCTTATATCATCAAAACACTGGATTTAATTATTCTATTCTTGCGAATCTCAGATTGGATCATTTTATGCATTTGGAATTGCAAGCTTTGCTCTGTCTTATTTGATGCGTCACCCATTCCTTCTCTCCAGAGATGCTGCCCGTCCCGCTGAGTTAGGAAACCTGATCGGAAACCTCTGGAGACTTTCCGCCCCACCCAGGGTTTCGGTGCGGTTCCCGGAGGTTTTTGTCAGTCTCCCTACCTGCTTCCACTACCTGCAACCCCCGGCAACCACCTGCAACCTCCGGGAACCGCACGGAAACCTTGGGTGGGGCGCAAAGTCTCCAGAGGTTTCCGTTCAGGTTTCCTAAGTGGGACAGGGGCTTTACTCCAACATCTTCAGTGTAAACCAGCATCTGCATTTCCTTCCTACACATAATATCTTTCCTGCTATGTTTCATGAGTTCAAGCATTGTCACAATAATTATGATTTTGTAAATTTGGTCAAAATGTTGCATAATTCAGCTTCATCACAATTTAACATCTTTGTCAAGGTATTGGACACAAATCTCGGGAGATATTGACCTGAATACCAATCCGGCTGTTGAAGTTGTGTCGGAAGGGACTGCTGGTGCTGGTTTACACCAAAGATAGACACAAAATGTTGGAGTAACTCACACGGTGGTGCAGCGGGAGAGTTGCTGCCTTACAGCGCCAGAGACCCAGGTTCAATCCCGACCACAGGAGTGGTCTGTACAGAGTTTGTACGTTCTCCCCGTGACCTGCGTGGGCTTTCCCCGAGAGTCCCGGTCTCTTCCCACATTCTAGACGTACAGGTTTGTCGGTTTTAATTGGCTTCGGTAAAATTGTAAATTGCTCCTAGTGTGTGTGGGGTAGTGTTAATATGCGGGGGATCGCTGGTCGGTGTGGACTCAGTAGGCCGAAGGGCCTGTTTCTGCGCTGTATCTCTAAACTAAACTAAACTCAGCAGGACAGGCACCATCGAGGGAGAATGAATGACACTGTGGCGGCACGGTGGCGCAGCGGTAGAGTTGCTGCCATCCAGCGTTTAAAGCACCAGAGACCCGGGTTCGATGCTGTCTGTACGGAGTTTGCACGTTCTCCGCATGACCTGCGTGGGTTTTCTCCGAGATCTTCAGTTTCCTCCCACACTCCAAAGACGTGCGGGTTTGTAGGCTAATTGGCTCGGTATAAACTGTAAATTGTCCCTAGTGTGTGTAGGACAGTGTTAACGTGCGGGGATCGCTGGTCAGTGCGGATTCAGTGGGCCGAAGGGCCTGTTTCTGCGCTGTATCTCTAAACTAAACTAAGCAAGACAAGCAGCATCTCTGGAGAAAACGAGTGGGTGATGTTTCAGGTCGAGACCCTTCTGCAGAGATGGTGCCTGACCTGCTGAGTCACTCTGGCATTTTGTGTCTATCTGCTGTTTAATTTTCCCTTTCTTTCCTTTTTAACACTGAGCATCATTTCTTCTTAGTGTCATGGAGATAAAGGTTCTTTGAAGAGAGAATATTTGAAATGATAAATAAATGAGGCCAGGATAGCTGTGGGATGATTGCATTCATATTATGCAGGTTACCTCATGTTCACTTCAGTGGAAGAGAATAGTATCTTCATTTGACTTTTGTGATCTGATCGTGGGCTATAGATCTAAATAAAAGCTGCCAACTTCCATGCAATTAAGACAATCCTTCATTTTAATGAGGAGCGATGTTTAGCTTTGATGAGTCAGCATTCAATGGCAGCATGCAGGGCAGCTGCGGGGAGAAATCTTTCTTAAATTCAGCCCTGGTCCAACAAATGAAACATTCCATGGGAATAGATTAAGTACATGTTCATGATAGGAGCAGAATTTGGCCATTTGGCCCATCATCTTCTCTGCCAGTCAATCTGGATGCTCCATCTCTCCCTCTGAACTCCATTCTCATGCCACCTCCCCATAACCCCTGCAGCACTGCACCAGGCTCTTCGGCCTACCGAGTCCATGCGAACCAGTGAACCCCATACACTAGCACTACCCTACACACTCGGGACAATTTACAATTTTACCAAAGCCAATTAACCTATGAAACCGTTCGTCTTTGGAGTGTGGGAGGAAACCGGAGAACCCGGAGAAAACCCACGCGGTCGCAGGGAGAACGTACAAGCTCCGAACAGACACCACACATAGTCAGAATTGAACCCGGGTCTCTGGCGCTGTGAAGGTGGACAAAAGTGCTGGAGAAACTCAGCGGGTGCAGCAGCATCTATGGAGAGAAGGAAATAGACAACGTTTCGGGTCGAGACCCTTCTTCAGACTGGAGATGTGAGACAGTAACTCTACCGCTGCGCCACCGTGCCGCCATAGATGATTTCATAGAAACATAGACATGGAAACATAGAAAATAGGTGCAGGAGTAGGTCATTCGGCCCTTCGAGCCTGCACCGCCATTCAATATGATCATGGCTGATCATCCAACTCAGTATCCCGTACCTGCCTTCTCTCCATACCCCCTGATCCCCTTAGCCACAAGGGCCACATCTAACTCCCTCTTAAATATAGCCAATGAACTGGCCTCAACTACCTTCTGTGGCAGAGAGTTCCAGAGATTCACCACTCTCTGTGTGAAAAATGTTTTAAAGCAGCAAATTGTCCTTTCACCTCCAACTTTGGTGAGCCTTATCACACAAAGAGATGGGACGTGCATCTTGGCTCTAGGTCTGAACCGCCTGACTTGGCGCAGCTTTAAATATGGGCCCACAGCACAAATTTATCCGGCAATTGCTACCGCCATGCATAATTGAACGAGTTAGCTTCAATCAGAAAGATCAGCGGCATAACTGTTGCAATAAGGACACTTTGCAAAGCACAACACAAGACAAAATACTGCCCCTATACAGCAGTGGCATTTTACTAGGTTTGGGTTGGATTCTGCTCACCAGCTGAAATAACAATGGAAGTATCTGAATGGTGGCCGATTAGGAAAAGGGGAGATGCAACGAGACCTGGGTGTCATGGTACACCAATCATTGATAGTAGGCATGCAGGTGCAGCAGGCAGTGAAGAAAGCGAATGGTATGCTAGCATTCATAGCAAAAGGATTTGAGTACAGGAGCAGGGAGGTTCTACCGCAGTTGTACAAGGTCTTGGTGAGACCACACCTGGAGTATTGCGTACAGTTTTGATCTCCTAATCTGAGGAAATACATTCTTGCCATAGAGGGAGTACAGAGAAGGTTCACCAGACTGATTCCTGGGATGTCAGGACTTTCATATGAAGAAAGACTGGATAGACTCGGCTTGTACTCGCTAGAATTTAGAAGATTGAGGGGGGATCTTATAGAAACTTACAAAATTCTTAAGGGGTTGGACAGGCTAGATGCAGGAAGATTGTTCCCGATGTTGGGGAAGTCCAGAACAAGGGGTCACAGTTTACGGATAAGGGGGAAATCTTTTAGGACCGAGATGAGAAAAACACTTTTCACATAGAGAGTGGTGAATCTCTAGAATTCTCTGCCTCAGACGGTAGTTGAGGCCAGTTCATTGGCTATATTTAAGAGGGAGTTAGATGTGGCCCTTATGGCTAAAGGGATCAGGGGGTATGGAGAGAAGGCAGGTGCAGGATACTGAGTTGGATGATCAGCCATGATCATATTGAATGGCGGTGCAGGCTCGAAGGGCTGAATGGCCTACTCCTGCATCTATTGTCTATGTTTCTATGTTTCTAAGTATGTCCCACTGTGTTCAGAGTTGATCACTCGGCTAGACGACGGATGTCATTAAGATGGACAGAGTGTAGACAAGACAGGAGACAGTTATTGTCACATGCACCATTGGTTCAGTGAAATTTGTGGTCACCATACAGCCACAGGAATGAAACAAAACACAGAACACGATAGTCTATAACATAAACATCCCCACACAGCGGAATCAATGTTTCCCACTGTGAGGGAAGGAACCAAAGTTCAGTCATCCGCGTCTGATGTTTTGTTGTTCACCCGTGGTCGGGGCCTCCCGAGCCCCCCCGCAATTGCCGCTATGGGGGGCCTGATGTTCAGGCCCCCTCGCAGGGATGATGGACTCCGACGTCGGAACAGAAGAACATTCTCAGCGGCTTGGACCTCCGAATCGGCCGCTTGCCTATTTCCTTCGCTCCATAGATGCTGCCTCACCCGCTGAGTTTCTCCAGCATTTTTGTCTACCTTCGATTTTCCAGCATCTGCAGTTTCTTCTTAAATTAAACTACAACCATAGACAGACACAAAATGCTGGAGTAACTCAGCGGTACTGGCAGCATCTCTGGAGAGAAGGAATGGGTAACGTTTCGGGTCGCGACCCTTCTTCAGACCCGAAACGACGCCCATTCCTTCCAGCATTTTGTGTGTAACTTCGGTGTAAACCGGCATCTGCAGTTCCTTCCTAAACTACACCCATTCTGCGATCAATGCAGGGTTCGTGTTATTGTGGGATCTTAAGACGAGAGCAAGAACATAAGAAATGGAAGCAGTGTTAGGGCATTGACTCCCATGTGTGTTCAGCAATTCAGCAAGATATTGACTGATCGTTTGCCTTGGTGCTATTTTCCTGCAGTAGCCCACATCCCTGGAATACTTTAACATCGAAAAATCGTTCAAAAGGTGTAGATTCAACACAGCAGGAGTCTTATTGAATTTGTTCTCACCAGAATATCTGACGGGGTACATCTAAAGATGCAGCTTTTCATATTTTTGAAAGGATATGCAGGTGTTAAGGTGATCCCTACCATCTGGGCAGCAAGCTATGTGGCAAAACACTCGCGCTGTATAAAAACCAAGACGCAAAGTCGAGATGCTGGAATCAGAAACAAAGTCAAGATGCTGGAAATACTCAGCAGGCCTGACAGCATCTGAGAAAAGAGATATACGCAGATTACTTTTTAGCCCAAGCTCCCTCCTAGAAACTGGGAGAGAGGGATAGCAAAAGGAAGGTAGTCACAAGGAAGAGTTGCTGCCTTACAGCGCCACAGACACGGGTTCGAACAGACTACAGGTGCTGTCTGTACGGAGTTTGTACATTCTCCCTGTGACCTGAGTGGGTTTTCGGTTTCCTCCCACACTCCAAAGACTTGTACAAGCTTGTAGTTTAATTGGCTTTGGTATAAATGTAAAAATTGTCCCCTATTGTGTGCAAGGTAGTGTAATGCCCCTGTCCCACTTAGGAAACCTGAACAGAAACCTCTGGAGACTTTGCGCCCCACCCAAGGTTTCCGTGCGGTTCCCGGAGGTTCCCGGAGGTTTTTGTCAGTCTCCCTACCTGCTTCCACTACTTGCAACCTCCGGCAACCAACTGCAACCTTCGGGAACCACACGGAAACCTTGTGCGGGGCGCAAAGTCTCCAGAGGATTCCGTTCAGATTCCCTAAGTGGGACAGGGGCATTAATGTGCGGGGGACGCTGGTCGGCGCAGACACGTTGGGCAAAAAGTGCTTGTTTCCGTGCTGTTTCTCTAAACTAAAAATGCTGGTTTTCCAAGGAATGACACAAAATGCTGGAGTAACTCAGCGAGTCAGGCAGCATCTCGCAGAACTTGGATAGACAAATTTTCAGGTTGGGATCCTTCTTCAGACTGGAGAAGTCCCAGACCCCCCCCCATCTGGTCCCCCTCAGTTCTTGGCGCTCCCTTCACGCCAGGTTCCCCTTAGACCCCGGCAGACCACCACGCTGGGCCCGCTTTGTTCTCAGCAGCACATCCCGTCTACATTGGCCAGACCCACTCTAACTTTGCAAAATAAAATCAAAGAATATAATAATAATAATAATAATAAATTTTATTTATGGGCGCCTTTCAAGATTCTCAAGGACACCTAAATATAAGGTGTATGTACTCCAGCTCTGCATCTCTCCCAGTGTCATTGTGATTTCCACAACACTGAACGATCGCTCAAATTTACATCGGCAACAAGCCAACAATGGTGGCAGTGCTTACCCAGAGGGCCGCGCACCACAGCAAGTGCCCCAATACCTGCCACTTCTGCGGGCTGGACGAGTCTGTGTTCCACGTGTACATGGAGTGTGTGAGGTTGCAGCCCCTGTTCCAATATCTTGCCTTCTGGCTGCACTTCACGCCCACCATCCTCAACTTTGAACACCCTTTGCTTAGGGGAGATGGTAGGGGGCCAAAGATGTCCTGTTTGGGTGGCTCCTGGGCCTGGCCAAGCTGGCCAATTCCACGAGTCACGGCGCTAGGAGTAAGAGGGCTTTTACTGCCCCTTTTCCGGGATTACGTCCACGCCCGGGTGGCACTAGAGAGGGACTACGCTGTCCACGGGCGTCCTGGGGGATTTCTGGGACTGCTGAGCATCACGGGGATTGGAATGCATCCTTGATAAGGATGGGGAGATAGTTATTTAAGAATATTTGTTTTACTTGTATTATGGTGGTGGGTTTGTTTGTATTGTTTAATATTGTACATACAATTGTAATAATTTAACAAATCTATTTTTGGTAAATCTATGTTTCCGATGTTGGGGGCGTCCGGAACCAGGGGCCACAGTTTAAGAATAAGGGGCAAGCCATTTAGAACGGAGATGAGGAAACACTTTTACATTCAGAGATTTGTGAGTCTGTGGAATTCTCTGCCTTAGAGGACGGTGGAGGTTGGTTCTCTAGATACATTCGAAAGAGCTAGATAGGGCCCTTAAAGGTAGCGGAGTCAGGGGATATGGGGAGAAGACAGAAATGGGGTACTGATTGGGGATGATCAGCCATGATCACAATGAATGGCGGTGCTGGCTCGAAGGGCCGAATTGCCTACTCCTGCACCTATTTTCTATTGTCTGAAAAAGAAAGTGCCCAAATGGCAAGATGGAACTCAAGTTGCAAGTCTACAAGTAGCTTGAGCAAAACACAAAGTGCTGGAGGAACTCAGCGGGACAGGCAGCATCTGTGGAGGATAGGGATGTATATTTCCTCCACACATGCAATGGCAAGGGCTTGAGTTGTTTGCTACTGCAACTTAACGCTGCTGAGATGATGAGCTTTAACCCAGTAGTATCAACATGCTGCTTGAATCAATATTCTCTGTGAGTTATTTCGGGCAGGGGATGGAAATAGACACAGAGTTGATGAGAAGGAATGGGTGACGTTTTGGGTCGAGATCCTTCTTCAGACGTCTGAAGAAAGGTCTTGACCCGAAACGTCACCCATTCCTTCTCTCCAGAGATGCTGCCTGACCCGCTGAGTTACCCCCCTTCGGCTTGTTGTTTATATCTTCGGTTTGAACCAGCATCTACAGTTCCTTCTTACACAGAGTTGACGATTCCGACTTGCATAAAATGTGACTTACGTAAGGGTCGTGGATCGTTACACTTACGTGAGTTGGGGAATGGATGTACTTGTCCTGGAACCTGCAGGTGCTGATGTTGTCATTTGCCTGCTGTCTTATCCACGGTGATGGATGTCCTGGTTTTGTGAAGTGCTGTCCTCGTAGCTTGGACAAATAACCTCCGTGCATTTTCTAGATGCTATATCCCGCAGCCACTGTGCAGCCATGATGGATGGCATGAATGTGCAAGGTTGTTGATGAGGTGCCAGTTCAGCAGCTGGCTTTGTTGCGGACGGTGCCGGGCTTACGGGGAAGTGTCGGCGTTGAGCTCAACGACTCAAGTGCAGAGTATTTCACCAAGGCTCCTGAATCGTGCCTCGTGGCCCGCCCAACGTGGGCTCAGAACTCGGCCCAGACCCATCGGCATTGACTGGGGCCCGCACCACCCAGAACGAGGGGTGACCCATGAGCCACTGCCGAGAGCATAGGGGACCCGCATCGGCGAGAGCTACCTGGCCAGGGGTCGCCGAGAGCTACCTGGCCAGGGGTCGCCGAGAGCTACCTGGCCAGGGGTCGCCGAGAGCTACCTGGCCAGGGGTCGCCGAGAACAAAGGGGAACCCGGCAGAGGGGGAGGGGCTGCCTGCTGCCAATTGGTGCGGCTGGCAGAAGATAGGACTGTTCGGTGAACTCTTGTAACTTTGTAGGTGCCAAAACATGGCGACACTTGTGTTTTGCCTAGGTGAGGTCTTCTGTGTGATCTTACCAACTTGTCTGCAAAAACAAAGCATTTCACTGTACGCAAGTATCTGTGACAACGTATCATTGAATCATTGTAGGTTGCAGAAAGACATTAGAAGGTGGGTCACCCATCTCAGGACAACAAAGCTTCTGACCTTGGCTAGCAGCCATAATATTTGTATGGTGCTTCAGGCATTTACAGCCAGACTATTGATGGGGAGGGAGTTGAATGTAATGTCTATTCATGTGAAAAATAGCTGGTTGGATTCTCTTTTGCGGGAGATGATTATTATTTCCATAATACAAATGTTATGGAAAACACTGATGCAATTATAAAGAAAGCACATCAGCGCCTCTACTTCCTGAGAGTCGGTTTGTCAAGGAGGACTCTCTCTAACTTCTACAGGTGCACAGTAGAGAGCATGCTGACCAGTTGCATCGTGGCTTGGTTCGGCAACTTGAGCGCCCTGGAGCGGAAAAGACTACAAAAAGTAGTAAACACTGCCCAGTCCATCATCGGCTCTGACCTCCCTTCCATCGAGAGGATCTATCGCAGTCGCTGCCTCAAAAAGGCTGGCAGTATCATCAAGGACCCACACCATCCTGGCCACACACTCATCTCCCCGCTACCTTCAGGTAGAAGGTACAGGAGCCTGAAGACTGCAACAAACAGGTTCAGGAATAGCTACTTCCCCTCAGCCATCAGGCTATTAAACTTGGCTCGGACAAAACTCTGAACATTAATAACCCATTATCTGTTATTTGCACTTTATCAGTTTATTTATTCATGTGTGTATATATTTATATAATGGTATATGGACACACTGATCTGTTCTGTAGTAAATGCCTACTATGTTCTGGTGTGCTGAAGCAAAGCAAGAATTTCATTGTCCTATCAGGAACACATGACAATAAACTCTCTCGAATCTTGCATCTTGATGTTACATTCCAATATATCAGCCCATGCCAGAATGTTGCCTAGATCTTGCTGCGGGTAAGAACGGACTTCTTTATTTGCTAATAAGTTCTGGACAGAGGTGGACAATGTACAATCAGCCACAAACATTTGTTTAGTTTAGTTTATTGTCACGTGTACCAAAGTGCAGTCGTCAGCATATAGATTATACATGATTACAATCAAGCCCTCTACAGTGTGCTGATACAGGATAAAGGGAACAACATTTAGTGCAAGGTAAAGTCCTGAAAACTCCAATTATAGATAGTCCGAGGATCTCCAATGAGGTAGATGGTCGGCCAGGATCGCTCTAGCTGGTGATAGGATGGTTCAGTTGCCTGGTAACAGCTGGGAAGAAACTGTCCCTGAATCTGGAGGTGTGCGTTTTCACACTACTGCACCTCTTGTCCGATGGGAGAGGGGAGAAGAGGAAGTCTTGATTACGCTGGTGGCCTTGCCGAGGCAGCGTGAAGTATAGATGGAGTCAATGGAAGGGAGGTTGGTTTGCGTGATGGTCTGGGATGGAATGAGAATGATTGATGTAGTCGTTGCAGTTGGTTGAGCCAAGGATATGGCCCTGGGAATCTAATATGATGACCACCTGGGGAAGATTTATATCTTCTTGTGTCTGATGTCTGACTTCAACCACTGGAGTGGTTCCCACTTGATGCTCGCCATCGTCATTTCACCAAGGCGCCTGGTTGCAAATGTTGTCTTGACGAGGGTCACAGTGGCGCAGCGGTAGAGTTGCTGCCTTAAGGCCCTGTCCCACGAGCATGCGACCTGCATGCGGCAAGCGCAACCAAACCGGAAGCGGGGGCTGCGCGGAGGTCGAGTGAGTGAAGTGAAGTTCGATCGAAGTCCACGGGAAGTTCGCGCGTGACGTACGGCGTCAGGATGCTGCGTCCGGCGTCGAGACGCTGTGCACGCCCGTCAAGGCGGTGCGTACGGCATCGAGGCGGCTGGGGGCCGGCAGGCCGTTGCCGTGCAGAATTTTTGAACACTGTCAGTTTTTCGGAGCCCCGCGCGATGTCGGGACCAGCTCCGCACAACTCCATACGGCTCCGCCGATCGAAGTGGGACCGGCCCCGCGAGGCCATACGGCTCAAGCGACCACGTTAGGTCGCGCTTGCCGCATGGAGTCGCATGCTTGTGGGACAGGCCCTTTACAGAGCCAGAGACTCGGGTACGATCCTGACTATGGGTCTGAATGGAGAGAATTCATGGGGAGAGTTGTACATTCTCCCCATGACCTGCATGGGTTTTCACCAGGTGCTCCCATTTCCTCCCACACTCCAAAGGCGTGCAGGTTTGGAGTGTGAGTGTTTTAATTTGACTTGACTTGACTCTCTGAACAACCGCACAAGAGTTCCTATGTGTGTAAGCACAAATGGCAAATAAAGTTTTTGACCTTTGACCTTTGACCTTTGTGGGCTAATTAGGCGGCGGTAAAGAATAGGAAATTGTCCCGAATGTGTAGGATAGTGCAAGTGTGCAGGATCGCTGGTCGATGCGGACTCGGTGGGTCGAAGGACCTGATTCCACACTGTATCCCTAAACAAAACTGTATTCATCTCAAGGACAGTCACTGTCACTTCACCTCTGGAGTTCAGCTCGTTGGTCCACGCCAGAGCCAAGTTTGTGAGGAGATCTAAAGCTGAACGGTCCTGGAAAAATCCAATCTGGGCACTGATAGGAAGTTTAAAAATGGCACAAAGTGCTGGAGTAACCTAGAGGGTCAGGCAGCATCTCTGAAGAACTTGGACAGATGGCATTTCAGATCAGGACCCTGCTTCATGCACCTGATAGGTAAATATGTGCCACTCCTGAGCCTTGTTGTCATCCACTTCTATCACTGTTGTTGATAGAGAGTAGAAGGTTTATAGATCTCTTCTTGCGTATGGCGTGCACAGCTTAAAGTTGTAAGACAACGTTCTGTTTGATCTACTGGTTGTGCATGCCAGGTTGATTGCATTCGTCGAAACAGGGTGGACCACATGATGGTTGCAATCTCCCACCCCGGTTTACAGGTAATTAGACAGATTGACTTCTCGTGCTTAATGAGAACAGGACATACTGAGCGACTTATCACCCTATCAGGTAGACGCCAGATGTAACTCTGCTGGAACAGTTTGATTAAAGATGCAGTTGGTTCTGGAGCAGAGGTCTTCAGTGTTACGGTTTGGATAATGCCTGGCACTATAATCTCTATACATCCGATCCTCTTCGATAATTCTTCATATCCTGATGAGTGAATTGAATTGGCTGAAGATAGTTTCTGTAATAGCAGGGTCTTCCGAATGAATGAATCAATTGAATACGTTTATTGGCCAAGTATTCACATACAAGGAATTTGCCTTGGTGCTCCGCCAAGTGACAACATGACATACAGTGACATTTGCGTTTGACAAGACTCCCGTACCTTCTCCCTGAAGGTAGCAGGGAGATGAGTGTGTGGCCAGGATGGTGTGGGTCCTTGATGATGCTGCCAGCCTTTTTGAGGCAGCGACTGCGATAGATCCCCTCGATGGAAGAAAGGTCAGAGCCGATGATGAACTGGGCAGTGTTTATTACTTTTTGTAGTCTTTTCCGCTTCAGGGCGCTCAGGTTTCCGAACCAAGCCACGATTCAACCAGTCACCATGCTCTCCACTATGCACCAGTAGAAGTTAGAGAGAGTCGAGACCCGAAGCGCCACCTATTCCTTCGATCCATAGATGCTGCCTCACCCGCTGAGTTTCTCCAGCATTTTTGTCTGCCTCCCACAAGAGATGGGCTGGTCTCCAGGCATATTGGACCCTGTACAATCAGTCTCCTCCAGTGCTAGCAAACGTGCCAGCTCGGAGACCGAGCCTCAAGTCATCATTGACGCAGAGACAACAACCTGGCTGCTCAACAACCGGCTTGAGATCTAACTATTCTTTTGGTTTATGTTTCATTCGCAAGCAGAAGATTGATTTGTTCACTGAAGCAAGTGAAAGAATGGGTCTCTCGTTGAACAAATGCAGATCGATGGTCTTTTATCAACCTGCCCATGCAGTACAACACTTCCCCCTGTCCATGAAGCTCTGCCAAAAGACCGGAGTGCTTCCCGTATCTCCAGAGCCATCTCTCAGCAGAGTCAGACATTGATTTGTTACATTCACCGTTGCCTTTGTGCACGAGTTCAGCCCTTGGCCGTCTGAGGGAACGATTCTTTGAAGAGCAAGAACTCATATCCATCGCAAAGCTCTAGGATTGATGAGCAGTGGCAAGTCCCAAACCCTATGTTTAACCATGTCATGTCAATCTCATTTTTATTCCTCAGAAACCCTGATAACTTTCGAGTTTGTGTTTCCTTTATTGTTACGTGTACCAAGACACAGTTGCGTGCAAACCGGACAATACAGGATCTATATCAAGCCATCCACAATGTACAGTTGTCAGGGGTTATGGTGAGAAGACAGAATAGGGTTGAGAGGGAAAGATAGATCAGCCATGATTGAATGGCGGAGTAGACTCGATGTGCCAAATGGCCTTATTCTGCTCTATAACTTAGGAACTTATAGAAAGCATTTGATAAGGTCCCACATAGGAGATTAGTGGGAAACATTAGGGCACATGGTATTGGGGGTAGGGTACTGACATGGATAGAAAATTGGTTGGCAGACAGGAAACAAAGAGTAGGGATTAATGGGCCCCTTTCAGAATGGCAGGCAGTGACTAGTGGGGTACCGCAAGGCTCGGTGCTGGGACCGGAGCTATTTACAATATATATTAATGATTTAGATGAAGGGATTCAAAGTAACATTTGCAAATTTGCAGATGACACAAAGTTGGGTGGCAGTGTGAACTGTGAGGAGGATGCTATGAGGATGCATGGTGACTTGGACAGGTTGGATGAGTGGGCAGATGCATGGCAGATGCAGTTTAATGTGGATAAATGTGGAGGTTATCCACTTTGGTGGCAAGAACAGGAAGGCAGATTATTATCTGAATGGTGTCAAGTTGGGAAAAGGGGAAGTACAACGGGATCTGGAGGTCCTTGTTCATCAGTCACTGAAAGTAAGCATGCGGGTACAGCAGGCAGTGAAGAAAGCTAATGGCATGTTGGCCTTCATAACAAGAGGAGTTGAGTAGGTCCTTCTGCAGTTGTACAGGGCCCTAGTGAGACCACACCTGGAGTATTGTGTGCAGTTTTGGTCTCCAGATTTGAGGAAGGACATTCTTGCTATTGAGGGAGTGCAACGTAGGTTCACGAGGTTAATTACCGGGATGGCGGGACTATCATATGTTGATAGAATGGAGCGGCTGGCCTTGTATACTCTGGAATTTATAGGACGAGAGGGGATTTCATTGAAACATATAAGATTATTAAGTGTTTGGACACGCTAGAGGCAGGAAACATGTTCCCGATGTTGGGGGAGTCCAGAACCAGGGGCCACAGTTAAAGAATAAGGGCTAAGCCATTTAGTACAGAGATGAGGGAAAACTTTGTCACACAAAGGGTTGTAAATCTGTGAAATTCTCTGCCTCAGAAGGCAGTGGAGGCCAATTCTCTGGATGCTTTCAAGAGAGAGTTAGATAGAGCTTTTAAAGATAGTGGAGTCAGGGGATATGGGGAGAGGGCAGGAACAGGTTACTGATTGTGGTTGATCAGCCATGATTACAGTGAATGGCGGTGCTGGCTCGAATGGCCATATGGCCTACTCGTGCACCTATTGTCTATTATCTATTGTCTATTGTCTATATCCGCTCATTAAGGACCTGTCCCACAAGCATGTGACCTGCATGCGGCAAGCGCGACCTAAAGGGCCGGTCCCACCAGCATGCGCCTACATGCGGCAAGCGCGACCTAACGTGGTCGCTTGAGCCGTACGGCATGCAGCAAGCGCGACCAAACCAGAAGCGGGAGGTCGAGTGAGTGACACGGCGTCGAGGTGGCTGCGGGCCGGCAGGCCGTTGCCGCGCGGAATTTTTAAACACGGTCAGTTTTTCGGAGCCCCGCGCGATGTCGGGACCAGCTCCGCACAACTCCATATGGCTCCGGCGATCGAAGTGGGACCGGCCCCGCGAAGCCGTACGGCTCAAGCGACCACGTTAGGTCGCGCTTGCCGCGTGGAGGCGCATGCTGGTGGGACCGGCCCTTTAGGTCGCGCTTGCTGCATGGAGTCGCATGCATGTGGGACAGGCCCTTTAAACTTGCAACTGTCCACAAATGTCTCACAAAGTCAAATGGAGAAGCATTTGTCCTTTGCTATTTTCTTATTGAAGTGAGTACTACTTTGTCTTCATTACTGGAAATGTGAGCAGTAGAATTTTAACCTGGTTGATCGCTTGTTTAAAATGGTTCAATGTGCCCAATTTGTACATTAGATTTGGATATAGACAATTTTGAGACTATTGGAGGTGTTTGACGAGCTGAGATTTCAATGTTGTTCTTTCCAGAGGTTATTCAGCTAAACCTTCCAGAAGATAGGAAGGTCAGTGTTACCACGGTGACCGTCGGACTGAGTGCCGTTATGTCATGTGCTGTTCAGGGCACCTTGAGACCACCTATCATCTGGAAACACAATGGAATCACGTTGAATTTCTTGGACTTGGAAGATATCAATGTAAGTGATTTGTCATACACGCCATTTGCATTATTTCATGGTATGTTTAGACTTTAAACGTTAGAGATACAGTGCGGAAACATGCCCTTTCGGCCCACCGGGTCCGTGCTGACCAGCGATCACCCCATACACTACCTCTATCCGACACACTAGGGACAATTTACACTGATACTAAAGCAAATTGGCCTACAAACCTGTATGTCTTTGGTGTGTGGAGGGAAACCGGAGCACCAGGGAGAACATACAAACTCCGTACAGATAATACCCGCAGTCAGGATCGAACCCGGGTCTCTGGCTCTGTAAGGCAGCAACTCTACCGCTGCACCACCGTGCCACCCCTAATGTTTAGTTTAGTTGGGTTTACTTTTACATAGATATATAGACACATAGACAATAGGTGCAGGAGTAGGCCAGTTGACCCTTTGAGCTAGCACCGCCATTCAATGTGACCATGGCTGATCATCCACAATCAGTACCCCATTCCTGCCTTCTCCCATCCCTTGATTCCAGCCCTAAGAGCTCTATCTGTCTCTTTTGAATGCATCCAGTGAATTGGCCTCCACTGCCTTCTGAGGCAGAGAATTCCACAAATTTACAACTCTGCGTGAAAAACTTTTTCCTCATCTCAGTTCTAAATGGCCTACCCCTTATGCTTGAACTGTGGCCCCTGATTCTGGACTCCCCCAACATCGGGAACATGTCTCCTGCATCTAGCGCGTCCGATCCTTTAATAATTTTATATGTTTTTATAAGATATCCTACCCTAAGATAAGAAACCCACTTTTCTTTGGGATGTGGGAGGAACCTGCAGCACCCAGAGGAAACTCACCTGGTCACAGGGAGAACGTGCAAACTCCACACAGACAGATCAAGGTCAAGGTCAAATCCAGGCTTCTTTCCCTGTGGAGTAGACAATATAAGGGGAAGGTCATATAGAACTGAGATGAGGAAAAACTTTTTCACACAGTTGTGAATTTGTGTAATTCTCCTCCCCTTCTCAGCTCTCCCTCAGCCCACTGGCTCCACCTCTTCCTTTCTTCTTACCGTCCCCCCCCCCCCCCGCCCCACCCTCATATCAGTTTGAAGAAGGGTGTCAACCCGAAACGTTGCCACCAACCTGATCTCCCGTTGGCTCAGCACTTCAACTCCCCCTCCCATTCCGAATCCGACCTTTCTGTCCTGGGCCTCCTCCACGGCCAGAGTGAGGGCCACCGTAAATTGGAGGAGCAGCAACTCATATTGCGCTTGGGCAGTTTGCACCCCAGCGGTATGAACATTGACTTCTCTAATTTCAGGTAGTCCTTACTTTCTCCTTCCCTTCTCAGCTCTCCCTCAGCCCACTGGCTCCACCTCTTCCTTTCTTCTCCCCCCCCCCCCCCCCCCCCCCCCACCCTCACATCAGTCTGAAGAAGGGTTTCGACCCGAAACGTTGCCTATTTCCTTCGCTCCATAGATGCTGCCTGATCCGCTGAGTTTCTCCAGCATTTTTCTCTACCTTCTTTCCCTGTGGGGCAACAGCTCTACCAGCTACATATGTCACCGAGCCGCCCAAATGCTTTTAAACCTTTGCCAAGAGTTTAAATATTGATCGAGAGTACCTGAGAGTATTTTCCAAAGGGGTCAATTAAAACAAAAATCAGGTGTGATAAGCAACCAGTGTAATTTGTATTTAATTGTACCAGGTGGACTACAATACAAACACGTGAATCACTGCCTCTTGTTATCGACACCAAACAAAACTACCTGATTCCCTTCAGTAATGCGTCTATTCTTCACATTAGGTAGCACATTTTTGTCTTCAACGCCTACGTCATATCAAATGAGCAATTATTTTTAAATAACTGCAACACTTTCAGGAATATTAATCTATTTAGCCTGAAGCTGTACAAGAGTTTCAGAACCAGATCTCATTTATTTATTTCTAGTTTCTACAATACATGGATATATCAGGATCCAATAATGGGATCAGAGGCATGTAATTAAGTCTCGCTTGTTCGGCTCTTATATCCCTAAGCAGGTACTGTGGAACGAATGCTATTTTCGTAGCCAATACGACACGGTGACCCAGCAGTAGAGTTGCTGCCTTACTACGCCAGGGACCCGGGTTTGATCCTGACTACGGGTGCCCTCTGTACAGAGTTAGTACGTTTTCCCCGTGAACTGCATGGGTTTTCTCCAGGAGCTCCGGTTTCCTCCCACACCACAAAGACGTACAGGTTTGTAGGTTAATTGGCTTGGTATAAGTGTAAATTGTCCCTAAGGCGTGGAGGGCAGTGTTAATGTGCGGGGTTAGCTGGTCGGTGCAGACTCGGTGGGCAGAAGGGCCTGTTTCCGCACTGTATCTCTAAACTAAAAATATACATTTGCAGGACACATTTACCTCAATCTAAACCAGTGGAATATTTTTTTCTCCAAACTATCGTGGAACATCAAAAGATTAAACAAACATTACAGCGTGAATATAATTACTTGAATTCAAAGAACAAAACAGTATTATAGTGAAGGTAGACAAAAATGCTGGAGAAACTCAGCGGGTGAGGCAGCATCTATGGTGCAAAGGAAATAGGCAACGTTTCGGGCCGAAACCCTTCTTCAGACCCGAAACGTTGCCTATTTCCTTCGCTCCATAGATGCTGCCTCACCCATTGATTTTCTCCAACATTTTTGTCTACCTTCGAGTTTCTCCAGCATTTTTGTCTACCTTCGAGTTTCCAGCATCTGCAGTTCCTTCTTAAACGGTATTACAGTGAATATTGAGGCAGACATTTTTCAGCTGTGAGTGCACGCCCGCATGTGTTAGTTTAGTTTAGTTTAGCGATACAGCATGGATACAGGCTCTTCGGCCCACCAAATCCGCGCCAACCATTGATTCACATTTGTGATCCCACTGCACCCTGGGGGGAAATCTTGCAATTCTAATTAATCTAGAAATCTGCACCTCTTTGGGATGTGTGGGAAGAAACCGGAGCACCCGGAGCAAACTCAGAGAGGCCACGGGGAGAATGTGCAAACTCCGTACTGACAGTACCTGAGGCCAGGATCGAACCCGTGTCTCTGCCGCTGTGAGGCAACAGCTCCATTGGCTGCACCACTGTGCCGCCCCAGTAATTATTGATGCATAGAATGTGAACGTTGTGGCCAAAATCCGTGTTCACGTCACAGCCACCTATTCCAAAATATTCCCCAAATTCTCAACTTAAAACTCCTCCCAGACACTAGTGAGTTTCGAACAATTCAACCCTCATTATTCCTTTCTCTTCCTCCTTTTTACCCGATACAATTTCCTTGCTTTTACTTTTTACTAAATAATTCTGCCTCGGGACTTTCATTTCTTTTATTGATGACCTATCACTGTAATTAACTTGCACTGAAAATTGTAACACAGGACAGTACAGCACAGGAATAGGCCCTTCAGCCCATTTTGTTCCTGCAGCACATGATCAACCAAGTCGTATCTGCCTGCACATAATAATAATAATAATGGATGGGATTTATATAGCGCCTTTCTAATACTCAAGGCGCTTTACATCGCATTATTCATTCACTCCTCAGTCACACTCGGTGGTGGTAAGCTACTTCTGTAGCCACAGCTGCCCTGGGGCAGACTGACGGAAGCGTGGCTGCTGGCAGTTCAGTCACTCAGGCCTGGTGGGCTGGCAGCTCAGTCACTCAGGCCTGGTGGGCTGGCAGCTCAGTCACTCAGGGCTGGTGGACTGGCAGTTCACTCACGGCTAATCCTTGAAATTGCATTTCAAGCAGTGTGCAGCCCACCAAATTCAATTTCATAGCACTTCTAGCAGAGTGCAGGCCACAAAATTCAATTTTCTAGCATTTTAAGCAGAGTGCAGGCCACTAAATTGCCAAACAACTCATTGTATTGTCATTAAGGGCTAACAAATCGTTTATTGCAAGTACATTGCAGACTCACAGTTCAGTTGATTCACAGCTTAGAATCACAGTTGTGGATTCTCCCTCACGATCTTCCAGAGTGACTGGAGTTCACTATAAACCTATATGGCATCTGGAGTATTATAGTCCCGCCCCCGAAGGGGCGTTACCTTAATCGTGGTGATTAACATGCGAGAAGACCAATCAGCTGATCTCAAGATTTTTTAAACACTCATAACTTTTTTATTTTTCATCGATTGGAAAAATCCTCGGGGCTGCCTCAGCGAAGGAGGACTGTGAGTAAGATGGCCAAAAATCATAGCGATATATGGTAGCATTTTTACTAAAATCAATATACAGCGCAGACAGGAAGTGGTCAAGATGAGACTTTTAGTTATATAGATGTTCAAGGAAATTAATCTTTGACATTAACACACTAAAGGGTCTACCATCATTTAACATATTTCTATCAGGTCTCCCGTCAGCCAAGAAGGGAAATTTATAGAAAGTAAATTTTGCTTTTGTGCTTATTTCCTATTGATTTAGTTTAGTATCGTTTAGTTTAGAGATACAGCGCGGAAACAGGCCCTTTGACCCACCGAGCCCGACCGACCAGCGATCCCCGCACACTAACACTATCCCACACTCACTAGGGACATTTTACATTTATACCAAGCCAATTACCGTGCAAACCTGTACGTCTTTGGAGTGTGGGAGGAAACAGAAAATCTCAGGGATAAATAAACACAGTCACGTGGAGAACGTACAAACTCTGTACAGACAAGCACCCGTAGTCGGGATCGTACTCGGGTCTCCAGCGCTGTAAAGCAGCAACTCTACCGCTGCGCCACCGTGCCGCCAATTTGCAGGGCCATTTCTTTTGGAAAAACACGGGAAGTGTCTCCATTTCTTTTTTGCAGGATTTTGGTGATGACGGTTCCCTCTACATTACAAAAGTGACAACAATCCACATGGGCAACTACACGTGCCATGCCTTTGGCTATGAAGACCTCTTCCAGACCCACATCCTGCAGGTGAATGGTTAGTAAATATCATACCTGACAGTCATAGACACTCTCCAGATGGTGTATTGCATGGCAACTCACTATTTCCACTCAGTAACTATTACTTTACTTCCTGCAACTTTCCTTTTCCTGTTGCATTTTATTGACACTGATTTTGTTTCAGATCAAGAGGCAAGAGCGTTTTATGTCATTTGTCCCGAAAGGGAACATTGAATTTCTTACTTGCAGCAGAACAACAGATATGTAAATATAGTGAATATAGTACTCTGTAAAACCCATAATAAACAACAAATTCAGTCTATATATGTGTGTACAGTGTGTGTGTGTGTGTATGTGTGTGTGTGTTTGTGTATGTATGTATGTATATATATATGTGTGTGTGTGTGTGTGTGTGTGTGTGTGTGTACTGTGTGTGTGTGTGTGTGTGTGTGTGTGTGTGTGTGTGTGTAGTGTGTGAGTGTGTGTGTGTGTGTGTGTATGTGTGTGTGTGTGTACACATACATATATACATATACATTAACACATATATATAGATATACACACTTTTGCATATATATGGTGTTTATATATACACACACATGCATATATGTATACACACATGTGCATATATATACACACATATACAAGTATGTGTGTGTATGTGTGTATATATATATATATATATATGTATATATACACACATACACAAATAACACACACACATAACACAATGCCCCCAAGTCCATAGTTTGGAACTCATTTGGAGGTTGTAGTGTTAAGTAGCCTGATGGCTGTGGAGAAGAAGCTGCTCCTGAACCTGGACATTAGAGTTTTCAGGCTCCTGTACCTTCGTCGTGATGGCAGGAGTGAAATGAGAGCGTGGCCAGAGTGGCCACGTGCACCATTCTCAGCTGTCCATTTCAACCCCTAATGATTGGGAAGGTAGTATATTGGGCCTGGATCTTATCCTGGCCGCCCCTTGCAGTCTATTCTTGTGCTCGAGTGGAGCTCCAGGTGAAGCACTGTCTTTGTTCTTTACCTTGAAGTTAGACTCCAAGGCAACACAAACATACCAGTCACCTTCTCTGGATTCAGCGCAGATTATTTTATAGTTCAGTTGTTTTTATGATCAATAATTGTAATTGATACTCACTGGAGAAATCTCTGTTCCCCCCCCGCCCCTGTGTTTTTAGTCCCACCGGTGATCAGAGTGTACCCAGAGAGCCAGGCACAAGAGCCGGGTGTGGCCACGAGCTTGAGGTGCCACGCAGATGGGATTCCCAACCCAAAGATTACCTGGCTGAAAAATGGTTTGGATCTCACGTCAACATTGCCTAACCAACTTGCGCTCCGAGGTAGTATCTGATTCCAACTGCATTTTGTGTACAGTGATAATTTGCTTTTATATAGCACTTTGCAGCGTCCAAAGATAGTAAAGCATTTCAGAATCTGACGTTCTCATAAAGGGCCTGTCCCATGAGCATGCGACCTGCATGCGGCAAGTGCGACCAAACTGGAAACGGGGGCCGCCCGGAGGTCGAGTGAGTGATGTAAAGTTCGAGCGAAGTCCGCGGGAGGTTCGCGCGTGACGAGCGGCGTCAAGACGCTGCGTCCGGCGTTGAGACGCTGCGTATGCCCGTCGAGGCGGTGTGTACGGCGTTGAGGTGGCTGTGGGCCGGCAGGCCGTTGCCGCGCGGAATTTTTGAACACAGTCAGTTTTTTGGAGCCCCACGCAATGTCGTGACCAGCTCCGCACAACTCCATACGGCTCTGGCGATCAAAGTGGGACCGGCCCCTCGAGGCCGTACGGCTCAAGCGACCACGTTAGGTCGCGCTTGCCGCATGGAGTCACATGCTCGTGGGACAGGCCCTTAATCCATAGAGTCGTAGAGTGTTACAGCGTGGAAATAGGCCCTTTCAACCCAACTTGTGCACATCGGCCAACATGTCCCATCTACACTAGTCCCACATGCCTGCGTTTGGCCCATATCCCTCCAAACCTGTCCTATCCATGTACCTGTTTCTTAAATGTTGGGATAGTCCTTACCTCGACTACCTCCTCTAGCAGCTCGTTCCATACACCCAACACCCTTTGTGTAAAACGTTACCCCTCAGATTCCTATTTAATCTTTTATATAAATCTTTTCCCCGTCACCTCATACCTATGTTCTCTGGCCCTCGATTCCCCTACTCTGAAGCTGAATAACTGATTGTATGGGCAAATGTAAGAGCTATTCTTTATTCTTTCTGCACTGGCACGCTGCCAACAGCAGCAGTTTGGTGATAGAATAGTAAATCTGTTTTGCCATGAATGAATATTCAGATCATTTGGACTGACAACGTGTGTTCCAGGATGATTAGCCAAAGGCTTCAAGTTGGATCACATGATTTCAAAAGTTTCAAAGGTCTTTTAATGTCACGTGTACCAATTAAGGCACAGTGCTATGCGAATGACCATACAGCCATACTAACAAAAGCAACAAGACACACAACTACATCAAAGTTAACATAAACATCCACCACAGCGGATTCCCCACGTTCCTCACTGTGATGGAAGGCAATCTTCTTCCCTCATTATTCTCCCACGGTCAGGGCAGTCGAACCATCCATTGAACGGGGCGATCAAAATGGCCTACTCCTGCACCTATTTTCTATGTTTCTATGTTTCTATATTAAAGTTGTTAGAATTAGATTACAAAACATAGAAACATAGAAATTAGGTGCAGGAATAGGCCATTCGGCCTTTCGAGCCTGCATCTCTATTCAATGTGATCATGGCTGATCATCCAAAATCAGTACCCCGTTCCTGCCTTCTCCCCATATCCCTTGATTGCGTTAGTCTTAAGAGCTATATCTAATTCCCTCTTGAAAACATTGATTGAAATTAAATATTTTGGCAGTTTAAAGTTCAAGTGTTCCATTGTATGACAAGGAAATTGATTTGTACTGACAATAAACAGACCCGACCACATGAATTTCTACATTATCAATTTCTAAGGCGGAAATGTTCAATGAACTACTGTATATTAATAGTTTGCTACAAGATCTGGCTACGATGTTTAGTGTTAATATATATGGATTTTATGTTTAAGGGCAAGTCTTAAAATTGAGTTCCATTTTAAAATACCTACATAGAATAATGATCTTTAAACATATTTAAATTTCTCTGCGTATTGATTTTTGTTTCTGAATGATACCCTGCACAGAAAGTCCTGATACCAATTGAGGGCATTTTTTTCAGTAGATTAATGAGTTCCATCAAGATTGGGAGCTGACATTATTAATTAATATTGTTATTTACCTAGCATGCCTCGAATCCTGGCTCGGTTTCTTTCTACCAGTGGCTTTAGCAATTTGGCAATGTAGAAAGATGTTTGTCAAAAATGTCATCAACTCATTGCCCATCAATGGGCGGCACGGTGGCACAGCGGTAGAGTTGCTGCCTTATGGTGCCAGAGGCCCAGGTTCGCTGCTGACTACAGGTGCTTGCCTGTACAGTGTTTATACATTCTCCCCTTGACCATGTGGGTTTTCTCCGGGTGCTCCAGTTTCCTCCCACATTTCAAAGAACTTCAGGTTTCGTAAGTTAATCGGCTTTGGTAAAAAATTGTAATTTGTTCCCAGTGTGTGTAGTATAACGGGTGCAGAATTGGTGGGCCGAAGGGTTTGTTTCCGCACTGTATCAGTAAACTAAACTATAACTGTATAAAGGGCCTGCATGCGGCAAGCGCGACCTAACGTGGTCACTTGAGCCGTACACGCATGCGGCAAGCGCGACCAAACCAGAAGTGGGAGTCGCGCGGAGGTCGAGTGAGGGACACGACGTCGAGGCGGCTGCGGGCTGGCAGGCCTTTGCCGCGCGGAATTTTAAAACACGGTCAGTTTTTCGGAGCCCCGCGCGATGTCGGGACCAGCTCCGCACAACTCCATATGGCTCCGGCGATCGAAGTGGGACCGGCCCCGCGAGGCCGTAGGCTCAAGCGACCACGTTAAGTCGCGCTTGTCGCATGCAGGCGCATGCTGGTGGGACCGGCCCTTTAGGTCGCGCTTGCCGCATGCAGGTCGCATGCCCGTGGGACAGGCCCTTGAGACTTGGAACTCCGCCCCTTTGAACCTTCCATTTCATCGTCCTTCTCCCTTAACACAATCTTCAAAACCAAACGTTTTGTCAAAGCTTTAATTCCTCTGCCTTAGTTACTCTTTATGTGGCTTGCTGTCAGATGTTTAATGATAACTATTATTGTGAAATATCTTGAGATGCTTTACTACATTAATAATGCTACATCAATGCCATGGTGATGTCTAAATGCTGATCATCAATGCAGAATTATCGTTTTGTGCATTTTCTGTTCTATTCTGTGTTCCGGCTGCAGCAAATGGCGGTGAAATTCACATTAAAAGTGTACGCTATGAGGACACCGGAGCCTACACTTGCATTGCGAAGAACGACGCGGGTGTTGACGAAGATATCTCATCCCTGTTTGTTGAGGACGCTGCTCGAAAGACTCGTATGTCTAAAATGCATTAAAACCACTTGTTATGATTGAACTTTCTCCAAAGCTTATCCGGTGTAAGAAAATGATCAGAATAACATCTGTCATTACTCACGTTCGATGTTAGCATGGGAGAACCAAGTGTGGAACCCAGAATGACAAAATGGAACTCTTTCCAAAATTAGACAGACTTTTATCATTAATCATAATTCCTAAATATATTTACCTGTCGGTCCTAATTATGGAGCATCTGAAATATTTGATACAAGGATAGCAAAGATTTAAATAGAAACATGATTGGGTCCATTAATCTAATAGTAATAATAATAATAATAATAATAATAATATATTTTATTGCCATTGCACAGAGGTATAGACGATATTTTGGTATGCAGCTTCCATCCGAAGTAATAACTTAATTAACTAAAAATTTAGACACCCAGAGAAACAAGGTTAAAAAAAACCCAGTACAACAGTATAAAGTGTAAATAGGACTGTGCCAGGTCAATGTGACCATCCAAGGGAGACAGTTCAAGAGGGGGGGGGCACTCAGCAGGGCTGGTTCAGAGCAGCTATAGAATGTAAGTCAGTCAGTGAGACTAACCTCTTTATTGAAGTATAATCCTCTCTTTTCCATATCATTTAAGTCAATAACTACCTCAATTCAACTTCCATAACATTATCTGCTTCCATATTGTATCTGATGACAGCCAAATTCATATTTCTCTCCCCCCGCAGAGTATTCAGTGCACTCCAAGCCAGTCTCCACTCCAGCACCAACCTTAAACTTCAAAATTCTGCAGCCTGTACCATACCAGACCACATTCACAAATAGCGCTGTCCTCTTTAGTCTTAACGCAACACAGAACATAGAACAGTACAGCACAGGAACAGGCCCTTCAGCCCACAATGTCTGTGCCAAAAAAGATGCCAGGTTGAACAAATCTCATCTGCTGGCACCTGATCCATGTCCCCGACATTCCCCGTATATCCACGTGCCTGTCTAAAAACCATTTAAACGTTACTATTGACTATGTAACCACCCGGTGGCATGGTGGTAGAGCTGCTGCCTTACAACGCCAGAGAGCCGTGTTCGATCCTGACATCGGGTGCTCTCTGTGTGGAGTTTGCATGTTTTCCCTGTGACCGTGTGGGTTTCCACCAGTTGCTCCGGTTTGCCCGCACATCTCAAAGACGTGCAGGTTTGTAAGTTAATTGTCCTCTGTAAATTGCCCCTAGTGTGTAGGGAGCAGATGAGAAAGTGGAATAATGAAGAACTCGTGTGAATGAGAGATCGATGGTCAGCGTGGACTCTCTGGGCCGAAGAGCCTGATTCCACGCTGCGTCTCCAAACTTTAAAAAAACTATACCAGCTCAATTTTACAGATCAACATGTTAGCCTCTGTGCCAACCATCCTATGCCACCTATGGACTTTTTTCGTTTCGTTTTTAGTTTAGTTTAGAGATACAGCATGGAAACAGGCCCTTGCGCCCACCGACTCTCGCCGACCAGCGAACCCTGCACATTAACTCCATCCTACACACACTAGGGACAATTTACAATTTTACCAAGCCAATTAACCAACAAACTTGTATGTCTTTGGAGTGTGGGAGTAAACTGGAGGTCCTGGAGAAAACCCGCCCTTGTCACGGGGAGAACGTACAAACTGCGTACAGACAGCCCCCTTAATCGGTATCGAACCCGGGTCCCTGGCGCCGGAAAGGCAGCAACTCTACCGCTGCACCACCGTGGCGCTGTGAACAGCTGACTGCGGTTCTAAAAGGGACTACTCATTACTTTTCCACAAAACATCGTGGGATTTTGTGGGGAACTGGTTGTTGACCAGCGGATGCTGCAGAGCTCCCAATAACTCCCCAAATATCTTGGCCTTCGTATAAACCAACCTTTTTTATTCACCCTTCGAAATTGCCACGCAGGCATTAAAACCAGTTGACTGCACAACACTTCGAGTCAATAATCCCCTCCTCTGAAATGCCATTTGAGATTTTATGTATTGTGGCATGGTTCCGTTTATGACTTTGTGTTCTTACTACTTGTTAAGCCTGAAGGCTTTTCATTTAAGTTTAGATGCCGTAGAATTTAAATTAAAAGTGTTTTATGATATGTTATATGCCTACCAAGAGATCAATTGGAATCACACTCTTAATTTTATCCAAGTCAGAAATATTCCATCAACATTTTTAAGTGTGAAGAAATAGAAACATAGAAACATAGAAAATAGGTGCAGGAGTAGGCCATTCGGCCCTTTGAGCCTGCACCGCCATTCGATATGATCATGGCTGATCACCCAACTCAGTATCCCATCCCTGCCTTCTCTCCATACCCCCTGATCCCTTTAGCCACAAGGGCCACATCTAACTCCCTCTTAAATATAGCCAATGAACTGGCCTCAACTACCTTCTGTGGCAGAGAATTCCACAGATTCACCACTCTCTGTGTAAAAAAATGATTTTCTCATCATCAATAGTTTATCAGGTTTACTTAATGAATAGGATTTACTGCTACTCAGGGCCTGTAGCTAGTAATGCGAATGGGTTATTTCCCTGTTCAACCATCAACAAGAACAGGACTAATATATGACCCAATTCTACATACCTATCTTTGTTCCATATCTCTTAATAGTTTAACACAATCCGTACTTCGCAGATTTAAAATGTACAATTAATTAACATCTTCTGGAAATGGAAAACAGGTCCAAATTTTATTCATCGTGTAGAAATATATCTTGGCATCTCTCTTCAAAAGTTAGATTCCAATGCCCACCACCCTTAGAAGTTTTGCCAATAAGCATAGTTTCTCTCTATGTAGACGCAAGGAACTGCAGATGCTGGTTCACGAATAAAGGACACAAAGTGCTGGAGTAACCCTGCAGGTCAGGCAGCATCTCTGGAGAACATGGACAGGTGACGTTTGGGTCGGGATCCTTCTTCAGACTGGTTCTTGTAACCAGAAAACCTGGCGCATCTTGCATGACTATTTCAATACTATTGCGAGTTAGGGACGACATGGCAATACTCTGCTGGACTGTTTGTAAGAAAATAATTTCCCTGTGCATTTGCACTTCACACATGTGACAATAAAGACGGCAATGAACCATTGAAACGTCGCCTATCCATGTCCTCCATGCTGCCTGATCTGCTGAGTTACTCCAGCATTTTGTTTCTTTTTGTGCACACCATTATCTGCAGTTCCTTGTGTCTAATAGAAACATAGAAACATAGAAAATAGGTGCAGGAGTAGGCCATTCAGCCCTTCGAGCCTGCACCGCCATTCGATATGATCATGGCTGATCATCCAACTCAGTATCCCATCCCTGCCTTCTCTCCATACCCCCTGATCCCTTTAGCCACAAGGGCCACATCTAACTCCCTCTTGAATATAGCCAATGAACTGGCCTCAACTACCTTCTGTGGCAGAGAATTCCACAGATTCACCACTCTCTGTGTAAAAATTGATTTTCTCATCTCGGTCCTAAAAGACTTCCCACTTATCCTTAAACTGCGACCCCTAGTTCTGGACTTCCCCAACATCGGGAATAATATTCCTGCATCTAGCCTGTCCAACCCCTTAAGAATTTTGTAAGTTTCTATAAGATCCCCCCTTAATCTTCTGAATCCCAGCGTAATCTTTTAATGCCTCTTGGTTATTTAATATTTACACTTGCAAAATTCGGTATTATACCAGCACACATTCACAAATCACCGTGACCTCTCTCTCTCGCCTCAAAATAATGAAATTAAAGTTCTATTTGACCTGTTTAAATCCGTTCTTGGGGATGCAGTGCCCTCTTACCAAGAACTCTTTGGTAATACTTTGTGTGGCACGGTGGTGCAGCGGAGGAGTTGCTGCCTTTCAGCGCCAAAGACCCGGGTTCGATCCCGGCTGCGGGTGCTGTCTGTACGGAGTTTGTACGTTCTCCCCGTGACCTGCGTGGGTTTTCTCGGAGATCTCGGATTCCTCCCACACTCCAAAGACGTACAGGTGTGTAGCTTAATTGGCTTGGAATAAAATGTAAAACTATCCCTAGTGTGTGTAGGGTAGTGTTAATGTGCAGGGATCGCTGGTCGGCGCGGACTTGGTGGGCTGAAGGGCCTGTTTCCGCGCTGTATCTCTAAACTAAACTAAATTAAATTCCTTCACCTCTATAATTCTCTTGTGGCATTGAGGTATACGGATAAATGGATCTCTGTTCGTTCATTCAACAACATAATACGTAATTGTGTACTCTACGCACATCGTCATAGGACAACCTCCTCAGAATGCCTGCCCTCTAGCTCATGTTGTGCTCCTTCTCATCACATAAGCCTGATACAGACTGACAGTGGCTCCATCCGTCTGCAACATAGACCTAATCTCCACAACACCACAGTCATCAATAACTGCTTGCATATTTCAGTCCTAATAAAAAATAAAAGTAACATGGCCAACAAAAATCAATTAACAAGCTTTCTGACAACTTCCCATTTATACTAACAGCAACAGAAGATGATTTAATAGGCTTAGTATCACTGAGACCTTGCATAATTCAATCATAGATCTTGAAACCCTGAAATTAGATTATAACCTCTAAGTCACCTTCTTGCCCATTTTATTTTTTATATAATATTAGCAATGCTTCAGGGTGGTATCCGATCTCCATAATTATTTAATTTGAGATTTCACGATAATCTATATAATCATTATTGGCAATTAAGAAAGGAGGGTTAACGAGGGAGAATATCTTTGTTTTAAAAATTAAATTTATGGTGTATAGTAGACTGTATCTGGCGATCTTATTGACTGAATGAAATGAAACAAATGAGCTTTCCTGCAATCCTCAGTTGCTCTGTTTCACGGGTAGGACGAGGGACCTCTGAGAATAATTCCATTCACAATTCCATTGCGATCAGAGAGTTGAGTTATTTGACCCCTGAAAATTCCTGTCACAATTTGGGCAGCACGGTGGCGCAGCGGTAGTGTTGCTGCCTCACAGCGCAGGTGGCCCGGGTTCGATCCTGACTATGGGTGCTTGTCTGTACGGAGTTTGCACGTTCTCCCTGGGACCGCGTGGGTTTTCTCCAGGTGCTCCGGTTCCCTCCCACATTCCAAAGACGTGCAGGTTTGTGGGTTAATTGGCTTCTGTAAATTGTCCGTAGTGTGTAGGATTGAAATAATTTACGGGTGATCATTGGTCAGCGTTGACTCGATGGGCCAAAGGACCTGTTTTCATGGTGAATCTCTAAAACAAAACCAAACTAAAATGATGCAACTGTATTATAAATTTTGCAACATTTATAAATGACATATGCCTCAAAATGCACTCTCCCCTTGATTAAATAATTGTTTAACAGTTAAATATATTGGTTTCATATGAAATGAAATGGTTAATCAGTTTTTAAAAATATATCACAAATCTTTGTAATGGTCTGATATTTAGATGTATTAGTGGTGACTAGCAGTCAATAACATGCTCTTTGAAATCATATGTTTACATTGAAGTTAAATCCATTTGCGTTGGGCAGCTGTGATCTAGAACCACTGACTTCAATGCCGGAAGACATCTTACATGGTTTTTGTGCAGAGATTATTACAATCTGTGCATGATATTTTCTCTGTTGTCCCCGAGGCCATGTCAAAATGTATATAGGTGTGACAAATTTTTACTGAAAACACAAGTTCAAAGAGATTCATAAGGTCCTGCATATTATCACCCAATTACACTGTGGTTCTCCTTTCCATTCCTTTGAGCATCTAAATCTAAGCTGTTGTTATTAATAGCTCCATCTCCTCAGATATGACATCCTCTCCACATAAACTGGTGCCATAAAATCTATTCAGGTGTAGATTAATTGTTGTCACGTGTACTGGGGTACAGTGAAAATATCCTTGAATATTTTCTAGATACTTGATTAGTGCGGGTGTCAGGGGTTACGGGGAGAAGGCAGGAGAGTGGGGTTGAGAGGGAAAGATAGGTCAGCCATGATTGAATGGCGGAGTAGACTTGATGGGCCGAATGGCCTAATTCTACTCCTATGTCATGAACTTATGCAAGGCTTTGATCATCTAAACAGATCGGACATACCATACCTAAATACCATCATTAAACTCAAGTACAATAGATAGAGCAAGGGGGAAGATACAGAGCTCTCAGCATTGTAGAGCATCTGTTCCCTAGACTCTTCCCAATGTCCACAATGGGGTAGAGGTGAATCCGTCTGTACCCCGGTTTCTGGAAGGACTATTCAGAAGCCTGATAACAGAGGGGAAGTAGGGGAAGAAAATACACTCAGTTTCTTCCAATCTTAAAAAGTGGTTTCCAATCTGAGAACTCCCCTTCTTTTCCACAAGTCCTTGAAATGCTGTAATCTTTCAGGTTAACAAACCAATTTATAACGGTTTAAATCCCTCCAATCATATTTCCACACTGGCCCAAAATGTACACGTTACATGACTCAGAAATCTGATCCACCCATGCTTGCTGTTCCCGATCTGTCTGCAACAGATCTGACCACCCCGTCTACCCTTAATGTCTCTCTGCTCGTGTCCCTTTACATTTTAAACTGTGCATGCACTGGAGCATAACTGCAAGGGAAGAAGAAGAATGCAAATTGAATTCCACTACTTCAGTGAGGTTTGAACCAAGTCAAGGCCAAGTCATTGGGCATTTTTAAAGCGGAGATTGAGAGGATCTTGATTAATAAGGGTGTCGAAGGTTACGGGGAGAAGGCAGGAGAGTGGGGTTGAGTGAGAAAGATTGATCAGCCATGATTGAATGGCAGAGTAGACTCAATGGCTGAATGGCCTGATTCTGCTCCTATGACTTATGAACATTCTTGTGATGTACAAGTCAAGCTCCCAGGGTGAGGCTATATAAAAGGGAGAACCTGCCTCTCAGACCTGTTAGAGGGACGTTACCAAAGTGTTCTCCCTTCCTTTAGCCTACCATCTGTATTTGATGGCTCGGGTCCTGTACTCATTGAGTTTAGAAGGATTAAGGGGGACCTCATTGAAACCTACTGGTTAATGAAAGGCCTGGATAGAATGGATGTGGAGAGGATGTTTCCAGCTGTGGAAGAGTCTAGGACCAGAGGGCACAACCTCAGAATAAAAGAACGTACCTTCAGAAAGGAGATGGGGAGAAATGTCTTTAGTCAGAGGGTGGTGAATCTGTGGAATTCATTGCCACTTGATTAAGAAGGGTGTCAAAGGTTACGGGAAGAAGGCAGAAAAATGGGGTTGAGAGAGATAAATATATCGGCCATGATTGAGTGGCGGAGTAGACTTTATGGGCAGCTTGGCCTAATTCTGCTCCAGTGTCTTATAGTCTGATCTGCAGTAAAGTAAAAGCCTGTCCCACTGTACGAGTTCATTCAAGTGCTCTCCCGAGTTTAAAAGAAAATCAAACTCGTGGTAAGCACGTAGAATGAACGTAGCGGGTACGTCGGAGCTCGGGGGCGTCTCTTAGCGGCTCGTAACGCTAAAGGCAGGTACTCGGGAAACGAGGTAAACTCGGGAAGACTTGTGAAGATTTTTCAACATGTTGAAAAATGTCCACGAGAGCCCCGAGTACCGACGAGCGGCCATTACCGTAAATCTCCGAGTTCGAATCGGGAGAACTCTTTGAATGGACTCGTACCGTGGGACAGGGCTTTAAGGTAGTAAAACACATTCAAAAGTTGAAATGTTTCTTATTTTTCAATGAATGTTTATATAAAGGTAAATGTGTACAACTCTTTGCATGTGTGAATGGATGAAATTTTTGACTTTCTTTTCCCTTTTTTTTAAAAAACATTTTCTGGCTTTCTCCAATCTCTGATGCTGCAGTTGCAAACATACTGTGGCGAGAGGAAGGTATTTCAATGCATTGTTGTGTTGTAGTGATCATAGTGCTTGTTCATTGTTTGTAGCACAGTTTATGATATATTATCTCATGTCTTTCTCCGTACTGAGCTCCAAGTCTAGTCTTCTCACTACCTCTGCGACAGGCGACATCTTTCCACTTTTCCCAATTATTAACAGTTCTTTTCCGGGAAGATACAGACAATAATCAGATCATCTTTGGGGCTACGTGAAGTAAACATCGGCCAAGGAATATGACTATTACATGGACAACATCTTAACACCTTTGAGTCATTCTAGGGCGGCACGGCAGCTCAGCGGTAGAGTTGCTGCCTCAAACCTCCAGAGACCCAGGTTCGATCCTGACTACAGGTGCTGCCAGTACGGAGTTTGCACGTTCTCCCCGTGACCGTGTGGGTTTTCTCTGAGATTTTCGGTTTTCCTCCGAAACGTACAGGTTTGTAGGCTAATTGGCTTGGTATAAAATGTATAAACATTGTCCCTCGTGTGTGTAGGGAATCTAATACACAGGACAAGATGTTAAGAAGTCCCTTGTAGTATTAATGTGCGGGGATCGCTGGTCGGTGCGGACTCGGTGGACGATGGGCCTGTTCCTGTATCTCTAAACTAAAACTAAACTAAAAAAATGAAATCTCCATGTCCCTTCAGCCGAATGACGGAGTAGACTCAATGGGCCGAACGGCCTAATTCTGCTGCTTTGTCTTATGGTTTTATAATCCAGCACGTTTATTGATTAAGTTTTATGTAAGGGGAGGAAGCTCGACACAGATGTTTTTCATGTATTGATGTGCAAGTGACACAGTAATTAGTTTCAGCTCTATTAATGTCATTGGATTTGGTTGGTAATTTATGAAAAAATGATTTGCCAAATTCGTGAATGAAAATCAATTGCGGATAATTGAATTCCTTCTGTATTTGGAGAGCACATGTCCCGTGCTTCCAACCCAGATAAAGCTGAAATCAATATTGAGTGGCATTTGCATCCAACACACAAAGTTAGAATAGATAGATAAGAATATCCATTGTGATCTCAAACCTGTGGTGATATCAGCAGGGTAGCAATTGAAAGCAGGACTTCAAAGGCCAAAGCTAGCCAAAGAATTAAAATTCATCCAAGGTTTCTGAGTTAATAGTGACCACGCCCCTTTGTTGCGAGAGATATGTACAGGTTAGCATAAGATTAGACTGCTGTGTTCCTCCCATGCTGAACACATTGCTGGCTTTTGTTAGCCCTTGCTGTCTCCTACCATCCCTCAGCCCTCGGGCTCCTCCTCCTCCTTTTCCCCGCCCTCCCCCCCCCATCAGTCTGGAGAAGGGTTTCGGCCCGAAACGTTGCCTATTTCCTTCGCACCATAGATGCTGCTGCACCCACTGAGTTTCTCCAGCATTTTTGTGTACCTTCGATTTTCCAGCATCCGCATGCAGTTCCTTCTTAAACACATTGCTGGCTCGGCTGTCTAACAGGGTTGAGCTGTAGAATTGCTGCCTTTCAGTGCCAGAGACCCAGGTTCGATCCTGACTATGGGTGCTTGCCTGTACGGAGTTTGTACGTTCTCCCCGTGACCTGCGTAGGTTTTCCCCGGGTGCTCCGATTTCCTCTCGCACTGCAAAGTCCTACAGGGTTGTAGGTTAATTGGCTTGGTATAATTGTAAATGATCCCTAGTGCGTGGGATAGTGTTAGTGTGCGGGGATTGCTGGTCAGCGTGGTCTCAGGGGGCCAAAGGACCTGTTTCTTTCTGATCTGTAGCTGTATCTCTAAACCAAACACAAACACAGACTCTGGCGATGTGAGCAAAGGGTCCAAAGAACAGCCATGAAAGTACGCACAGGAAGGCATCACCATCTTTAGGGCAAGGGGAGAGAGGATTGGAGGGGAAGATTCATCAGCACTGTGCCCTGAGTTGTTCATTGTTTGAAGAAAAGCGGTCATTTCTACCCGCAGTACCTCTGCCAACTTGGTTTAAACCTGGAAAATTGTTAAATGGGGCAATCATGGCTGTAAATTATTGATTAGTACAGGTGTCAGAGGTTATGGGGAGAAGACAGGAGGGAGAGATAGATCAGCCATGTTTGAATGGAGGAGAAGACTCGATGGGCCGAATGGCCTAATTCTACTCCTATTCATATGACCTTATGAAATCCAAGCCCAGAAGCTCACCAGCATCTCACAATTGTACAAATTGTAACAGAGCATAGAACAGTGTAGGCGCAACGCGCTGGAGTAACTCAGCGGGTCAGGCAGCATCTCTGGAGAAAAAGGATGAGTGATGTTTCGGGTCAGGAAATGTCACCCTTCCTTTCCCTCCAGAGATGCTGCCTGACCCGCTGAGTTACTCTGGCACTTTGTGTCTATCTTTGGCATGCTCCTTGTTTCTACACTCGGTAGAGAAGTACCGCACGAGGTCTGTGCCGAAAATGATACCATGATGAACCAACCTGATGCCCTCCAATCCCTCCATATCCATGTGCCTGTCTAAAAGCCTCTTAATCTGCACTATCGTATCTACCGTTAACACAACCCCTGGCAGCGCGTTCCAGGCACCCACCACAATCTGTGTAAAATACTTGCCACGCACATCTCCTTTCAAACTTTCCCAAACAAAAAGGGAAGTCTTTTAGGACCGAGATGAGAAAATCATTTTTTTTACACAGAGAGTGGTGAATCTGTGGAATTCTCTGCCACAGAAGGTAGTTGAGGCCAGTTCATTTGCTATATTTAAGAGGGAGTTAGATGTGGCCCTTGTGGCTATAGGGATCAAGGGGTATGGAGAGAAGGCAGGTATGGGATACTGAGTTGGATGATCAGCCATGATCATATTGAATGGCGGTGCAGGCTCGAATGGCCGAATGGCCTACTCCTGCACCTATTTTCTATGTTTCTAAATATACAAATTGAATATAATCCATTATTGTAGCCAAATACGTAGTACAGGTAAATAAATAACCCCATTATATTATCAGTGTTTTGTTGCAGTTATAGTCCGTAAATCTTACATGTTATATATTGAAGTATAATTAGAGAATATATTAGAGAAGCAAATGTTGATTTAAAATCTCTTAAAATACAACATTGCAAAACAAAATGTGCTTGTTACATGTTCGAATGGATCGTTATTTTAATCTTGAGGCAGAAGAATGGAAGGAAAGCTTAGTCTAGTTTAGTTTAGAGATACTGTACGGAAACAGGCCCTTTGGCCTACCAAGTCCATACCGACCAGCGATCCCCTTACACTAACACAATCCTACACACTAGGGACAATTTACAATCTTTGCCAAAGCCAATTAACCTACAAACCTGGTGGGGAAACTCAGCGGGCGAGGCAGCATCTATGGAGCAAAGGAAATAGGCAATGTTTCGGCCCGAAACGTTGCCTATTTCCTTCGCACCATAGACGCTGCCTCACCCGCTGAGTTTCTCCAGCATTTTTGTCTACATTTCGATTTTCCAGCATCTGCAGTTCCTTCTTAAACAACCTACACACCTGCACAGCTTTGTAGTGTGGGAGGAAACCTCTAAACATCTAAACTACCTACCTCTTCGATGTCCTCGATCTATGCTTTACCGGACTTTGCTGGACTTACCTTGCACTAAACAAAACTCCCTTATCATGCTCTGTATCTATACATTGGTTAGCACGCAGCAAAAAGCTTTTCACTGTACCTCGGTACCCATGACAATAAACTAAGTTGAAAAAACCCCACAAAGTCACGGGGAAAACGTACAAACACCGATCAGACAGCGCCCGTAGTCAAGATCCACTCTGGCGCTGTGAAGCAGCAACTATCGCTGCGCCACCGTATCGCCCCTTTACCTAATTTACAAGAAGAACTGAGTTCTTTCCAGAAAGTGATTACGAATGTAAGAAAAGTCACTCGAAAACCAAGCCTTTCATTTCCCAAAGCTCGAATTGAAAAGTTATGTTGCAGAAGCTAAGGATCAGAACATCTATACCTGGCCATGGCATTGTCCACAGAGAATCAGAGAGAGTCAGTTGCCAATGAAATATAGAGTAGTTTTAACCTTTACAAACCATGTACATTTTAGTTTGGTTTACCCTTAATAAGAGACTGTTCATAAAATATATAATTGACAGCAATTCACAAGAAAAATCTTATTTTAGGTGAAATAGCAATCTACGTCTCAATGTTTTTCCTCCCTTCTGTGTCCTCTGCCAAAGGTGACAATTCAAGTTGGGTATTACTTAATACACTGTAGATGGACACAAAATGCTGGAGTAACTCGGCAGGACAGGCAGCATCTTTGCGGAGAAGGAATGGGTGACGTTTCGGGTCGAGACCCTTCTTCAGACTGCATTCCTTCTCTCCAGAGATGCTGCCTGTCCAGCTGAGGTACTCCAGTATTTTGTGTCTATCTTCAGTATAAAACAGCATCTGCAGTTCCTTCCTACACATTTAATGCACAGTGCTGCATTCTCAATATGCCACTCAGTTAATCTCCAAATGGAAATCTCAACCATTATTTTAGAGCAGGGATATTTTATCACAGTAGATATCACACACAAATCTTCATGTCCTCAGGTCAGATCTACCCAAACTAGTTTACATCAGAACAGGGAGCTCAAGATGTTTCTTCTTAAATGCTTGAGGTCAAAGCTGGTATTATGGAAAATCAACCTGCTGTTTATGGACTGAATCAGAGGGACCACTTGCAATAAATTCTTCAATTAAAACATTTTTTTTTTAAATTGGATTTCCAAATGTTCTGTTGCCTAGCTGAACATCACAGCTAAAAGTTTACATGCGTGAATCCTATTTAAATATTCCCTCCACGTCTGTTAACTGATTCACAATCAAATTTGTAGATTAAAAAAGTACTTCTGTCATGTGCATCATATCAAATGTGGATCGGCACGGTGGCGCAGCGGTAGAGTTGCTGCCTTACAGCACTAAGACCCCGGTTCAATCCTGACTACAGGTGCTTCGGCTGTTCCGGTTTCCTCCCACGCTCCAAAGATGTACAGGTTTATAGGTTAATTCCCTTTGGTAAAATTGTAAATTGCGATCGCTATTCGGCACGGACTTGTTGTATCTCTAATCTAAACTAAACTAGACTAAACCATTGGGCAAACTAGCTTATGATATAAATCAACGTTTATGTTGGTTTGCTTGTTTCATGAGCACTCGGGTACAAAGGGACTTTGAGCTTCCTAATGGCCAAAGATTTATCTGCAGTAGGTATCGATAAATCGTTGAACAGGTGATGATAAATGAACTGTGCCAACTTACAAAATTATAAATTAGCGACTGTCAAAATGCTAATCACAGAATAGTTTGCAGTCTACATGAAAACAAATACATGCAATTTGGATGTTACACATTATCAAATATGTAGTACGTTAATAACTAATATTCTATGATATTATCAGTAGTTTCAATACTGTAAGTCTTAAATCTTACATAATATATTGTTTACAGAGCATTTAATATTTTTATATTTTTGAAATCAATCTTTATCTTAATTAAACAATGTTGGGCAGCACAGTGACACAGCTGGTATAGTTGCTGCCTCACAGCGCCAGGAACCCAGGTTCAATCGCGGCCTCGGGTGCTGTCTGTGCGGAGTGTGCAGGTTCTCCCTGTAACCGCGTGGGTTTCCTCCGGATGCTCCGGTTTCCTCCCACATCCCAAAGCCATGTGGGTATGTAGGTTAATCGGCCCTCTGTAAATTGCTCCTAGTATGTAAGGAATGGGCGAGAAAATGAGACAACATGGAACTAGTGTGGACGAATGATCAATGATCAGCGTGGACTCGGCGGGCCAAAGGGCCTGTTTCCATGCTCCATCTCTGAACTAAATTAATGGGTTCTTAACGCACTGTGCCTTGTATCTAAGCCATTTATTTCCGCGACTGACTAACCATAATAATCACTCATTTTTTGTTTCTAGCCATAGAAATGATAAATGCTAAAATCGTGACTAAGCAAGACAATGCTTAGAAATATCAATTTCAGAATAATACAGTTTGGCCTCAGCGGCGACTTTTACCACTATATCTTACTCATGTGTCACATATCTTGAGCAACGTGACAGTGCGGAAGAGGGACTTAGGTAGCAAAGACGTTGCATACAAATGACTGTGTTAAGGCAAGGATTTCAAACGTTACACTTTTAGGGACAAGACTGAAGAATTTAGAAACATAGAAAATAGGTGCAGGAGGAGGCCATTCGGCCCTTCGAGCCAGCACAGCCATTCATTGTGATCATGGCTGATCATCCCCAATCAATAACCCGTGCCTGCCTTCTTCCCATATCCCTTGATTCCACTAGCCCCTAGAGCTCTATCTAACTCTCCCTTAAATCCATCCAGTGATTTGGCCTCCACTGCCCTCTGTGGCAGGGAATTCCACAAATTCACAACTCTCTGGGTGAAATTTTTTTCTCACCTCAGTCCTAAATGGCCTCCCGTTTATTCTAAAACTGTGGCTCCTGGTTCTGGAGTCGCCCAACATTGGGAACATTTTTCCTGCATCTAGCTTTTCCAGTCCTTTTATGTTTATATGTTTCTATAAGATCCCCCCTCCGGTTTCTGTAAGATCCCCCCATTTTGCTTGGAACGGAATGGAAAGGAATACTTTATTGACACACGTGACAAGGCACAGTGAAATTCTTTGCTTGCATACCTAAGGTATACAAATAGTGGCCACCTAAGGCACTGACAAAGTTACAAAGCATCCAGGCTCTTCCTTTGTTCTCTCTCCCGCCTCCCTACAGAGGTTCCCCCACGCAGGGTCCTCCATTGTTCTTGCCGCTAATCTCATCCTTCTATTCCGACCAAATTGCAGGGAAAAATACATTTTGCAAAGTAGGAGGCCTACTTCTACAATAAACAAATCTGTCATAGTTTGGCAACCTTTTAGAATTGGCCTCCCAATGCACAACAGCCACGGACAGAGCCAAGATTTTGTCGAGAGCCTGGTTTGCTGTGAATAGAATTTCCGTTCATCCCAGATTTGCAAGGACATTAGTTAGAAACTCGACACCTGAATTACAAATACGTGTTCCCATAGCAGAGAGACAAGAGAACCGGGTTCGATCCTGACCACGGGTGCTGTCTGTCTGTACGGTGTTTCTCCCTGTAACTGAGTAGATTTTCACCAGGTGCTGTGCTTTCCTCCCATATTGCAAAGATGTGCAAGTCTGTAGGTGAATTGTCCCTAGTGAGTACGATAGAACCAGTGAACGGGTGATCGCTGGGTGGCATGGACTCGGTGGACCGAAGGACCTGTTCCCATGCTGTATGTCTAAGCTAAACTAAGAGAAGAATTCAGAACATCAGATTGTAATGGTTAGCTTTTAAGTGGAACAGGCGATAAATAGATACAATACAAATATATACAATATGCATGCATGGATCTGAAAAACCTAGTAATTTAAGATACAACTGTTTTGTGTGTTCTCCCTGTGACTGCGTGGGTTTCCTCCGGGTGCTCTGGTTTCCTCCCACATTGCAAAGACGTGCAGGTTTGTAGGATAATTCGCTTCTGTAAATTGTCCCTATTGTGTAGGATAGTGTTAGTGTACGGGGTGGTCCTGACTACATGCGCTGTCTGTACGGAATTTGTATGTTTTCCCTGTGGCCACTGGGTTTTCTCCGGGTGCTCCGTTTTCCTCCCACATTCCATAGACGTATAGGTTTGTAGGTTAATTGGCTTTGGTTAAAAAAAAAATTGTTAATTGTCCCGAGTGTGCAGGACGGTGCAAGTGTACGGGGTGATTGCTAGTTGGCGTGGACTCAGTGCGCCTGTTTCCACGCTGTATCTCCGAAACCAAAGAACTAAATTTACCTTTCAGCTGCAGAACAAATATTCTTGAAGCCTGTCGTTGAGGTATTGTGAGCAAATTAATATTATACCTGGAGAATGCACTAACGGAAAATGACCCTATTGCGTTTTCACACAAATTTGCTGCCATGTTGTTTTAATGCCTTTCTTGATGCCAGGAGTTGTCATAGAAAGTTGTTATGTTGCCAAACGCATCCATGCTATTTCCATTTTCTTTGGGGGCTTCATTTTCCAGTGCCTAAAACATTGCTTCTCCTTATTAATTTCCCCCCCACTATTTTCAACAGTGTTTCAGAAGTTTAAAAGTAAATAATATTAAAAGGTCATCATTTATTTTTTTTTCTGTGGATGTGTGCGAAAGAAACATTTTTGCGTTTTGTCTTCAAGGGTTAAGCGTTGGAAATATGTTCTACGTTTTCTCTGATGATGGAATCACAGTAATCCAGCCTGTGGGATGTGAGATTCAGAGGCAGATCAAAGCTAGCGACAGGATCTTTGTAAGCTTTGTAAGTTGACAATATTTAGACACACTTCTCTTTCAAATATCTTGGCGTTAAACTTTCCTTTTGTACTGAGAACCATGTGTACATATCTGCTGTGCTGTTGCAAGTAAGAATTTCTTAGTTCCGTTTCGGGATATATAGCACATTCCAAAGACGTGCGGGAAGGAACTGCAGATGCTGGTTTAAATTAGAAGATAGACACAAACCTTCGGGGTAACACAGCGGGACAGGCAGCATCTCTGGAGAGAAGGAATGGGTGAAATTTCAGGTGGAGACCCTTCTTCAGTCTGACTGCATTTCGTTGTCTCTGTACTGCACACTGACAATGACAATTAAAGTTGAATCTGAATCTGAATCTGAATCTGAAGAAGGGTTTCGGCCCGAAACGTTGCCTATTTCGTTGCTCCATAGATGCTGCTGCACCCGCTGAGTTTCTCCAGCATTTTTGTGTACCTTCTTCAGACTGATGTCAGGGGAGTAGGATGTACATAGATAAGGACTGTGTAGATAAGGAAGTGTAAGGTGTGAAGACGGCAAAGGGAATGTCGATCAAGGAAAATGTAGAATAGATCATTGTTTGTTGGGAGAAGGAAACAACAAATCAAACAGAGATAAAATGTAGTCGGAGACATTCCAAAGACATGCAGTTATGTAAGTTAACTGGTTTCTGTAAATTGTCCCTAATGTGCAGGAGAGAACGAGTGAAAGGCCTGGATAGAGTTTTGGTTTCAGTTTAGTTTATTGTCACATGTACCGAGGTACAGTGAAAAGCTTTTGTTGCGTGCTATCCAGTCAGCGGAAAGACAGTACATGATTACAATCGAGCCATTCAGAGTGTGCAGAAACATGAGTGGATGTGGAGAGAGGAAGTTTCCACTAGTGGGAAAGTCTAGCAGCAGAGGGCACAGCCTCCGAATAAAAGGACGTACCTTTAGAAAGGGGATGAGGAGGAATTTCATCAGTCAGATGGTGGTGAATCTGTGGAATTCATTGCCGCGGAAGGCTGTGGAGACCATGTCATTGGGTATTTTTAAGGCGGAGGTTGACAGTTCTTCTGAAAAAGCATGGTGGGATACAGCATGAAAATCCTCCCCTTTCCCCCCCCATCTCCATCCCGCCCCACCTCAATAATGAAATAAAATGAACCCGGTATCGGAGAAGTTAAAACAATCGCATTGATAAGTTGTTGCACAACTTAACTCAAAATATAATAACACGCCCTTACGTGACAGAGAGAAGTGGCTGACAATACAATGAATTTAGTGCAATGGTTTAGAATCTCATTCACTGCATTACGTCTGATGTGATGTAATTTCTTTCTTTGCCCACTCTAAATATTTTAATTTGAATGAGATTAAACTTACATCAAAATTAGCTCCAAGCTAGAGTTGCACGCTTCTAAAAGACAACACAATATCTAATGGATTATGCTGTTGAAACATTCAGCAACCAAGCTGTTTCATCTTTAGTTCCAATATATGTTCACGTTCAAAGATCATTAATGTACAATTAGGTTTCTTTCCCACACCACAACACGCTCTTCACATTCAGAAACTATCCCTTCAAAAGTCTGCTTCCAAAACGTGCAAATAGGGATCTGTTCAGAATGTAAACAAGAACAGACCAAAGTTGAACGATTGAGTGTGGACACAAGGAACTGCAGACGGTGGTTTACAAAAAAAAGACACAGAGTGTTGGAGTAACTCAGCGAGTCAGGCAGCGTCTCTGGAGTACGTGGATGGGTGACGTTTCCGGTCGTGGCCCTTCTTCCTTCTTCTGGCTTCACAATTTGTGTTTTTCCTGTCCCTATCACCTTATCTCACAGTCTGTATCTGTTCCATCTTTGTCCAAAATCTGCCATTCAAACCCCCTGCCCACCGCTGTATCCACCTATCACTTGCCAAACTTTATCCTGCCGCCACCTCTCTTCCAGCTTTCTCCGTCAGCCTGAAGAAGGATCCCAACCCAAATCGTCACCTATCCACGCTCTCCAGAGATGCTGCCTGACCCGCTGAGTTACTCAGGCATTTCGAACGTTTGGTTCAGAGTTTTCATGTTCATTAGTTCATAAGAGACAGGAGCAGAATTAAGTAATTCAGCCCATCAAATCTACTCTGCAATTCAATCATGGCTTATCTATCTCTCCATCCTAACCCCTTTCTCCTGCCTTCTCCCCATTACCCCTGACACCCATACTAATCAAGAATCTATCAATCTCTGCCTTAAAGATATCCATTGACTTGGCCTCCGCAGCCCTCTGTGGCAATGGATTTGACTGTACAAGTGTCCTCAGTGACTATAAGTGACAAACAATGTGCTTCGTTCCAGGAAGAGATATGTCCCTCTGAGGAAGAACAAACTGTTCCACGTTGCATCTGGGCCTCTGCTGTTAACATCAGAGATAAGTACATCTATGTTTCCCAACCCACACTGACTCGGATACTGATCATTGACGTTCCATCACAGAAAGTCCTACAGGTAATCTTAATTAATGTATTAGATCATGGTTGCATTTTCAGTTTTTTTTTCTTAGAGATGTAGAATGGAAACTGACCCACCGAGTCCGTGCTGACTACCCAATCACCTGTTCATTCATTCTATGTTATCCCACTTTCACAAATGCCATTTGGCCATTCCGTCCACAGATGCTGTCCTACCCGCTAAATTCCTCCAGCACTTATGTATTTTGCACAAGATTCCAGCACCTGCAGTTCCTTGAGCCTCGTCTCCAAGGCATTTGTCTCTCTCTCTCATTTTGTGTAACCAATTTTACATTGTTTGATAACATAGAGACATCTAGCCAATTGAGTCTGTCTGTGCCCAGTACACAAAGTCATCCCATCTCCCACAGAGTCATGGAGTCATACATCATGAAGTGACACTGAAATTGTTTAAGAAGCACTGCTTCAGAGAGACGGGAGGGGCATAATTAGTGGGTCAGAGGTGTATTGTTGAATTATTATTACATGACCTCTGTTGGTCGGGCAAAATGGATAATAGAAACATAGACAATAGGTGCAGGAGTAGGCCATTCGGCCCTTCGAGCCTGCACTGCCATTCAATATGATCATGGCTGATCATCCAACTCAGTATCCTGTACCTGCCTTCTCTCCATACCCTCTGATCCCTTTAGCCACAAGGGCCACATCTAACTCCCTCTTAAATATAGCCAATGAACTGGCCTCAACTACCTTCTGTGGCAGAGAATTCCACAGATTCACCACTCTCTGTGTGAAAAATGTTTTCCTCATCTCAGTCCTAAAAGATTTCCCCCTTATCCTTAAACTGTGACCCCTTGTTCTGGACTTCCCCAACATCGGGAACAATCTTCCTGCATCTAGCCTGTCCAACCCCTTAAGAATTTTGTAAGTTTCTATAATTCGGCATCGCTGGTCGGCACAGACTTAGATAGAGTCACAGAGTGATAGAGTGATACAGTGTGGAAGCAGGCCTTTCGGCCCAACTCGCCCACACCGCCAAACATGTCCCAGCTACACTAGTCTCACCTGCCTGCGCTTGGTCCATACCTCCAAACCTGTCCTATCCATGTACCTGTCTAACTATCTTTCAAACGATGGGATAGTCCCAGCCTCAACTACCTCCTCTGGCAGCTTGTTCCATACACCCACCACTTGGTGGGCCAAAGGGCCTGTTTCCACGCTGTATCTCTAGAACAGACAATTTAAGTTCAGCATGTAGTGCACAGTTAATTGTGTCTTTCACAAAGTGGACCTCCCATTCAGTTTTCAGCATCAGCCCATGGGAAGAGCATTTTTATATATCTATCAAATGAAAGTTCCTCTGTACTAAAAAGACTTCTCACAAATGCATATACCTTATCAAGTTCCCTCGTATTCAAAGACTAATTTACTTTACTTTAGCCTTAAGAGATAAGTGCAGCATCTGGCCCTTCGGCCCATCGAGTCCATGGCAACTAGCGATCACTGTGTACACTAGCACTGTCCTACACACTGGGGACAATTGATGAATTGATAAATACAAAGAGACTTGCATTTGATAATATGCATTGATGAGAAGTTTCTTGATATGATATGATATGCATTTATAATAACTCTTTTAATAGAAAGGAACTAGGTTTCCATGCTGTATATCTATTTTTTTTATTTTAATATATTTTTTTATTAAAGGTAATCAATTACAATGCTTCAAACAACTTTATATCAAATTAATTCAATTTGCATTAAGTAAAACACTAGTAATACTTATCTACTATTTTTTTAGAAATAATGATAGAGAAAGAATAGAACAGTTATAAATCATTAAGAGAGTGATTAAATAATAATTTGATTATATATAAGAAAGAAAAGAGAAACGAAAAAAAAAAAAAAAAAAAAAAAAAATTTGAGTAACCACAATATGTATTATTAATAACACTACTACAAGTGATAGTATCAATAAAGACATATATGTTAATTCCAATATAAAAATGAATTATTCTCACCAAATCCCGCAGGGTGCACGCCGAGCTGTGTTGCCAAGAACAGCTACTTCTCTAAATACTGTATATATGGAGACCATATCTGTTCAAAAGAATTATACTTGTCCAATAGGACAAATCTAATTCTTTCCAGATGTAACGTCTCCATCATCTCTGTTGCCCACATTTTGGTTGTGGGGGAGCATGCTGTATATCTAAACTAATCTAAAATTACCCTTTTACAATCTGACAACCATGGCCACTAATATAAGAAGTCATGTTAAAATTACAATAGATAGATACAAAAAGCTGGAGTAACACAGCGGGTCAGACAGCTGCATCTGGAGAAAAGGAATAGGTGACGTTTCGGGTCGAGACTCCAGAGATGCCGTCACTCCAGCTTTTTGTGTCTATCTTCGGTTGAAACAAGCACCTGCAGTTCCTTCTTACACTTAAAATTACAATAAACAGTTTGAAATCGGAAAGTGTAATATTGTAGTGGCGCCATTTCGAACCGGCCATTCGGAAGCCGCGATCACGTGACTCGGGAGGGGCTGTTGTTTCCGCGCGGTTTTTCCCTTGCGCGCGTTAGTTCAGCGCTGACCACCGTTGTGGGCAGGCGTGTCTGATAAACCTGTATGCTGGATATCGAACTTTTGAATAAAGATCCGTTGGAAACTCCAGTAGTCGTTTCCCAGACCACTAAAACATCTCCGTTTTTAAATTTTATTTACATCATGTAAAGTTTTGAAAATGACACCGAAACATGCTGCCTCTTGTAGGCTAATTCCGTGCACTTGATAATCGGGGATGTGCTTACATATGGCAATAATAACTCTTCTGTGGTGGTATTTATGTGACAGCATCATGGATTATGCCAATCTCAAAAGAGTGCTCAAGTTCTTCACTTGTGTAGAGGAGCCAGTTTCTAACAGCCTCTCGTGATTTTTTTCCCCACAGGCTGTGTTGACAGATCCGGTTCCGGTGAAGTTACAGTATGACAAGTCACATGACCAAGTCTGGGTCCTCAGCTGGGGAGATGTGAACAAAAGCAAACCTACTCTGCAGGTATGTGAAAGGCAGTGTATCTTCCCTTGTTCTTCTTCTTCACGCGTTTGAGGCAGCAGAACTCTGCAGCAGGGTGATGCCATCCGGTTCGACATCTGTAGGTGCCCGCCCTAAAAAGGGCGCATGCTCCGGGGTTGGCGCCAAGCTGCGGCGCTGCTGCTGCCTCAGTTTGCTGTCGTTCTCCTGACTGAGGTCAGTTGATCGGGCTCACCACAGGGAGGTCGACAACATGAGCCCCCTTCTCTTGGTGAAGAAGCACCAAAAATCTCATCTTTCTCAACCAGAAGAACCTCATGTGTTTCAAATGTTTTCTAAGCGGGCACAGATTAGTTCAATGTAGCTAAATCTTAGGAAAGGCATTAGATCAGAATTAGACCATTCAGCCCATCGAGTCTACTCCGCCATTCAATCTTGGCTGATCTATCTTTCCCATTCAACCCCATTCTCCTGCCTTCACCCTGTAATCTTCGACACCCTTCCATATCAAGAACTGCCAATCTCCACTTTAAAAATACCCCAAAATATTCTGTGGCAATGAATTCCACTCTCTGGTTAATGAAACTCCTCCTCAACTCCATTCTAAAAGGCCCTTTGGCCCACAATGTCCGTGCCGACCCATGCTGCCAGGTTAAACTAATCTCCTCTGCCTGCACGCGATCCATATCCACATGCTGATTGAAAACCCTCTCATCAGAAAATAAACATTGATCCTCCTTCCGTTTAGTTTAGTTTAGTTTAGTGTCACGTGCACCGATGTACAGGGTAAAGCTTTTGTTGCATGCTACCCAGTCGTAAAGACAATGCATGATTATTATCGAGCCATTTTATAGTGTACAGATACATGAGAAGGGATTCCGGATCTCTTTCCTTTGTCCTTCTCCCCACCTTGCTTCTGCAGGTTAAATGCACTCACTCTAATTCCATTCCAGTCTCCCCCACTGCTATCCCCGTGGTCTGGTTTCCAGATGGCTGTGGGGAGGGGTGCCTGGAACCTGCAGCTCGCTGCTGGTGTGCAGCAGAGTACTCTCAGCCCATGCACGGCTGTGAATTGCAGGGAAGTAGCCTGCTGAGAACTAATCGCTGTTTGATGGAGAACTAATAGCTATTTGTTGGTGGCCGGCTGTAGCCTGGCTGCTGACAGTTGCCGGGCGCGATTCGGAAGGTTATTACTGGCAACGTTAGATCATTTCTTGTGGGTGGCCACTGGTTTTGGAGAGCATGTTCTTGTGGCTGATTGTCCATGCCAGATTGACGGCGGTTCCGACAGCCCCTCTCAGCTTGTGGACAGATGACAGGCAACTAATTATTGACCAGCTTCTGCTCTCTCTTACTGCCTGGCCGGCTTCCAGTTGCTGATATCCCCATTATGACTTTGCAGCTCGCCAGATCTTTTTGTCCGACACGACTTCAGGAAGACCGGACGGATATCCTGAGTGCTTTTGCTGTGCAGAATGCTCTTTCGTTTCCTGGAGTGCAGACATGTTCTAAATCTATATCTGTAGGAAGGAACTGCAGATGCTTGTCTACGCTGAAGATAGACACAAAATGCTGGAGTAATAATGAAAGGCTGAGATAGAGTGGAGGTGGAGAGGATGCTTCCAGTAGTGCAATGGGCGGTATGGCAGCACAGCGGTATAATTACTGCCGTACAATGCCAGGGACCAGGGTTCGATCCTGACTGGGGGGTGCTGACTGTACGGAGTTTGAACGTTCTCCCAGGTCCTCCAGTTTCTTCCCACATTCTAAAGACATGCAGGTTTGTCGGTTAATTGGCTTCTGCAAATTGTCCCCAGCGTGTCGGATAGAACTAGCGTACGAGTGATCATTGGTCGGTGTGGACTCGGTGGACCACGCTGTATCTCTGAATTAAACTAGCGGGAGAGTCTAGGACTAGAGGGCGCAGCCTCAGAATAAAAGGGTACAGAGAAGATTTAGGGTTAGCCATTTTAAGAAATTGCCATGCAACACACAAGTAGTGAAGAGTTTCATTCTGTAGAATATGTGCCTTACAATTGAATTAAATTGATATTGCTTTGATATCTATTTTACGTTGCATTTGGGAAATGTCAACTCCCTCTCCGCAGTGGGAAACAGGTGGAAAGGGAGGTTAAAATCCAAAACACAAATTATCTTTCTGGGAACACCTCGACATATTTCCATTGGATGGAGATTTTTTTTTTAAATCGATTACATTTTAAAATTCCGAAATAGTGTTTTGGAAATATTTCCGTCGATGTCGGTTTTTAATAAACCTCCAAGTTTATGTAAAATTGGTAGGATTGTAATGTCATGAGGTTAATGAAGAAAAAGGAACAGTCCCTTGCTAGCAATTTATAGCATTAATTATGGTACAGGAGTGGGTGTTAAGGTGCAGTGTCCACTGAGCCATGCAGGACAACATTGATTTAATGAGAATTTCCTTTGAAACAATTGACCCCAAACAAATTTGTGATGTGTTCTGTAAGAAATTCATAGGGCGAGACAAATGAGCCATACAAGCTGCTCTGAAATCAACTCGATCTTTCTAAAATTATAAAGTATGCTGGAAACATATAGAGTCATAGAGACATGCAGCACAGGAACAGTCCCTTCCTCCCAACATGTCCATGCCAACCAAGACGCCCTATCCATGCTAGTCCTACCTGCCCACGTTTGACCACATCTCTCCAAACCTCTCCCCCACATGTCCCTGTCCAAATGTCATTTCAATGTCTTTTCTTTGAAAGCACGCAGCATTCTATGGAGGGAAACAGAATTAGCAGCTCGGGTCAATGATCCCCTATCTATACAATAGCAGTCAACTAGGCTATGCCATTACATTCATGGTGGTAATGCAGATATCCAGACTGTATTGCCTTACAAGTGAAAATAAATCATTTTAGGTTCTTGATTGTAATCAATGGGTTCATGAGCAAGATTCCCATCTTTATGATTTGGGCAAGAGTTGTATTGTATTGTATTGTATTCAAATTTATTTTCATTGTCTCAGTTAGAGACAACGAAATGAATTTCCCTTACAGGCAGTATCATAAAAATAAATAAATAATAGTAAATAATAAAACATATTAAAAATAAAATAGAATTTAAAAAAAAGCACAAACACTGAAAATCCAGAACACACCAAGGTGAGGAAGGCACCATAGTCCAGCCAGCCTCCCCTCCGTTCTTCCCAGTTGTTCACTCGTGGTCGAGGCCTTCCTAGCACCCGCAGTCGCCGCCCCGGGTGGCCCGATGTTCAGGCCCTCACGCCGGGCTGGTGGAACAAGAGTTGAGTATGAATGGCTGCATGTTTCATTGAAACTTTAACCCAGGATATCTTAGTTTATTTAGTTTAGTTTTAGAGATACAGGGAATCAGACCCTTGGGCTCACAGAGTCCAGGCCGACCAGCGATCCCCGCACTGGTGACAACTTTACATTTACACCAAGCCAATTAACCTACATACCTGTACGCTTTTGGAGTGTGGGAGGAAACCGAAGATCTCGGAGAAAACCCACGCGGTCATGTGGAGAACATACAAACTCCGTACAGACAGCACCCGTAGTCGGGATCGAGCCTATGTCTCTGGCGCTGTAAGGCAGTAAGTGGACCTCTGCGCCACCGTGCCACCCTAGTGAACAGAGAGTTGTCAACTAAATAGCTCACTCAATTCTGGTGTACAGGTGTAGAATGCATCCTTGGATGAGACGGTGAAACCAAGGCATTGGAGTTACAACCTAGAAGATCATTTAGCTTAGTATAGTTTAGAGATACAGAGTGGAAACAGGGCCTTCATCCCACCAAGTCCACACCGACCAGCAATTCCCGCACATCAACGCTATCCTACACACAGTATTGACAATTTACACTTATACCAAGCCAATTAACCTACAAATCTGTACGTGTTTGGAGTGTGGGAGGAAACCGAAGATCTCGGAGAAAACCCATGTAGGTCACGGGGAGAACGTACAAACTCCGTACAGACAGCACCCGGAGTCGGGATCGAACCCGGGTCTCCGGCGCTGCAAGCGCTGTTATGCCCCTGTCCCACTTGGGAAACCTGAACGGAAACCTCTGGAGACTTTGCGCCCCACCCAAGGATTCCGTGCGGTTCCCGGAGGTTGCAGATGGTTGCCTGAGGTTGCAGGTAGTGGAAGCAGGTAGGGAGACTGACAAGAACCTTCGGGAACCTCCGGGAACCGCACGGAAACCTTGGGTGGGGCGCAAAGTCTCCAAAGGTTTCCGTTCAGGTTTCCTAAGTGGGACAGGGGCATGTAAACATAATTTCAAACGTCTATCAGGTGCACTGATGCTTTTAGAGATCACAACTGTAGACTTTAAATGGGAGTGGCATGAATGATTATTGAGATTTGTCTCTTTGCAGGTAATTACCCAAGCAAGTGGAAATGGAGACCATCATACCATCCACACGCAACCCGTTGGCAAAGAGTTTGATCGAGTTGACGACTTTTTCATTTCTCCAACCAATCTCATCATCAATCACATTAGGTACAATGACATTGTCACTTGTTTTTCCTCTAAGGCAAAGGTCTTTGTATTGGTGGAGGGGAACTTGTGTCTCTGTCCAAAGGAAGGACTGGGTTGGAAGGGATTGTTCATCCATGGTAAAAGGTGGGACTAGGTAAAGGAAAGCCAAAGTGGTGGAAGGGCACCCCAAGTGTCAAGGATGGTGATGGAAAGGGGAAAGGTGAAGTCAAGGTTGAAAGAAATAGGTTCAGTGAGGATGGAAAGGTGGTTCTCCCTGGACTGGACTGCTCATGGAACTTGGGCAGAAGACGAAGGAAGGAGGGAAGACCGCCAGAGGAAATGAGGTCCATTTGGGGTGGCCCAGCAGTAGAGTTGCTGCCTCACCAGCGCCAGAGATCCAGGTTCGTTCCTGGCCTTGGGTGCTGTCTGTGTGGAGTTTACAGTACTCCCTGTGACCACGTGGGTTTCCTCTGGGTGCTCCGGTTTCCCCCAAAGACATGAAGATTTGTAGGTTAATTTCCCCTAAAGTGTAAGTAGGGGATGATAAAGTGGAATAACATTAATAAAAGAGACAAAGTGCTGGAATAACTCAACGGATCATATATAGAACTAATGAGAATAGGTTGGCATGGAGTCGATGGACTGAAGGGCCTGTTTCCCTCAAACATTACACTAAACTATATCAGAACGGCATGTTAATAATTTAATGATTAGGATTAACCCCAACCTGTTGGTACACTGAAAAGATTACCAACATAACATCATTAATTCTGGATGCCTGCAAAATACTGCTGTAGAATTCTGTTGCCAAGTTACTATCTTGGTTCTGAATCTTAATTGAAAGTCTACCACCCACTCCTGGTAACTTCCAACTGATACAAAATACCTTTTTCATTATTTTGTTAATATCTGTATTTAGTCCAGCAAGCAGAGTGATATTGAATAATAGAATTATACACGGCCCAATTCTACACGGCCATCGTAGAGTCTGTCCTCATCTTCTCCATCGTGGTCTGGTTTGGCTCAGCCACCAAGCACGACACCTGGAGGCTGCAGCGAATCGTCCGATCAGCAGAGAAGGTTATTGGCTGCAACCTTCCCTCCATTGATGAACTGTACACTGCAAGGGCCAGGACGTGAGCGGGCAAGATCATCTCTGACCCCTCTCACCCTGGCCACAAACTCTTTGAATCACTTCCCTCTGGAAGGCAACTCCGGATTATCAAAGCTGCCACAGCCAGACATAAAAAATGTTTTTATCCACGAGTAGTTGCTCTACTCAACAGCCAAAAATTTGTAGCCTCCCTTTGATCTGGTATTTTGTTGGTTCACATGCTTGATCAATGGTGTTTTATCATTAATGTTTTATTATTATTAATGTTTAGTGTTTTCTGAGTCATTCGTAACTGTCACTGTACGCCATGTTGTTACTTGTGGGCGGAGCACCAAGGCAAATTCATTGTATGTGAATACTTGGCCAATAAACGTACTTACTTACTTACTTAGTTACCATTATATGGAATTACATGGAATATACGGAAAATCCTTATGTCGTTAATAATTGTCCTTAAAAGACTTTAGATATTTGGAAAATAATCTTTGTTTTACATTGGAAGGGAAAGCATTGAGTGTTTTCTTGCTCCTCTTTTATAACTAACGAAGAACTTGGAAACTCTTGAAAAACACAATTTTCCATGTTCCCTCCAAAAGCCATAGACCTAACAGACAGAAGCCAAAGCAATCAGCAAACTAGACTTTAGAGATAGAGCATGGAAACAGGGTGGAGTCCGTGCCGAGCAGCGATCACCCCGTACCCTAGCACTATCCTACACACTAGAGACAATTTACAATTTACAGAAGCCAATTAACCTACAACCCTGTGCGTGCGGTGGGAAACCGGAGCGCCCAGAGAAAACCCACGCAGTCACGGGGAGAATATACACTCTCCGTACAGGCAGCATCTGTAGTCGGGATGGAACCCGGGTCCTTATTGAGACGGGTCAGTATATTTTTCTTAGGGACTGGACTAATGGAGATTTCCTTGATCCAGACTGTAATGCCCCTGTCCCACTTAGGAAACCTGAACGGAAACCTCTGGAGACTTTGCGCCCCAGCCAAGGTTTCCGTGCGGTTCCCAGAGGTTTTTGTCAGTCTCCCTACCTGCTTCCACTACCTGCAACCTCCGGCAACCACCTGCAACCTCCAGGAACCGCACGGAAACCTTGGGTGGGGCGCAAAGTCTCCAGAGGTTTCCGTTCAGGTTTCCTAAGTGGGACAGGGGCATTAGCTGTTTGCAAGGACGAGGGCAGTTTATTGGTGCACGATTTCAGAACCTGGCCCTATAAGACAGCAACTTCGCCACTGTGCTGCCCCAACTATAAGGTAGTCTTTCTGTTTTCCCAATAAGAAGATTTCCTGGAGGATTAATCACCAATGTTTTCTGTCTAGGTTTGGCTTTATTCTTCATGGCTCGAACGCAGCACTGCACAAGATTGATCTGGAGACCGTGGCTCACATTAAAACCATCAGCCTAAAGAACTACAGCTGCATCCCAGATGCAATGGCCTACACTCACCTGGGTGGCTATTATTTTATCCACTGTCAGAGAAATGGCTCAAGTCCGCCCCAGTCACAACTCATCATTGACAGCGTCACTGATTCCGTAATAGGATACAACGGTAAAGTGTCAGGTACTCCGTACATCTCGCCAGACGGCAGCTACCTAGTCAGCACAGATGATTACCATGGGCTAATTACAGTCCAGTCTCTCACCTTCCGGGGCGAGATCACGCCTGCGTTTGAAATCGCCACAAACCTGCGCGTGGTTGATGTGACCTTTCAGCCGTCGTTCACGGAAGCCAACGAGTATTACATCTACGCCAGTTCCAGCGTTCAAACAGACCTCCTGTTCATCGAGCTCTCCACGGGCAACGTGAAATTCATCAAGGGCTTGAAAGTTCCCATCGAGCCCAAGGACTGGTGGTGGAACGGCAACAACCGGGCGATAGTCAGCAGTGGTCTATTTGGACAGTACCTGATCACTCCCTCCAATGAGTCCCTGTTCATCGTAGGAGCACGGCAAAACACATTGAACTGCGAGATATCCAAGATAACACGAGGCAACACAATTGTGTGGGTAGAGGAAGCATGAAAAGCCACTGAGCGGAGTTTAACTTCATCCAATGACCTTTTACACTGCTTATGAGACAACTGTACAGTAAACATCTTCATTTTTTACACTGAAAGGCAATCTTACTGTACACAACAACTTTGCTGACGTTAGTGTTTTGAATATTGTGAGCATTAGATTGCAACTTTCAGTTGCATTATTAAACCTTTGATTGTGAACCATTTTCATTTTTTTAAATCATTCATTGTCTATCCCATTTCTGCAGAAAAAGATATATATTTTCTATAACTTTTCACTGTGGACTGTCATAAATGTATTCTAACAAGCGCTACAGGACATTTCCTTTCCCCTCACCTCCATCTGTGTGGCCACAATAACTTTTACTTTGGAATCAGTCTCTCTGTTCCATCTTTTTTTAATTCGGGTGCGATGATAAATCACAGTCCTCAAAAGGATCACAAAGCAAAAACAATAAAGATGCTCGTTGATTGAAATTATTCAGCTAATCGTTGTTTAAGTGCTTCGTTTTTTTCCCCTCCAGTTTTGCGACTCCTTCATTAAATTTATCAAGATCTACGATACAAATTCTAAAAAAAGGATGGATTTGATTCTGCTGTCCCAGTGTGCTTCCTTAAAGCAGAACAGGTAGTGCCAGGTCAGAAACTGGGGTCAGGGATTATGGGGAGAAGGCAGGAGAATGGGGTTGGGAGGGAGAGATAGATCAGCCATGATTGTCTGTCGGAGTAGACCAGATGGGCCAAATGGCCTAATTCTGCTCCTATCACTTACACCCTTATGAGAAAGATATGTTCACTGTGTCATTGATGTGTTAGTTAACCCTGGTGGTGAATGAGCATTGCACTGCATTGGGTGAAGGGAGGCACAGTGGTTCAAAAGGTGGAGTTGTTGCCTCACTGCGCCAGAATCCCCAGTTCAATCCTGACCTTGGATGCTGTCCGTGTGGAGTTTGCATGTTCTCCCTGTGACTGCGCGGGTTTCCTCCCACTTCCCAAAGACGTGCGGGTTTGGCGGCTGATTGGCCTCTGGAAATTGCCCTTTAGTGTGCAGAGAGCGGATGCGAAAGTAGGATAGAACTGGTGTGAAAGGGTGACCGGTGGTCGGCATGGACTCAGTGGGCTGAAGGGCCTGTTTCCATGCTGTATCTTACAACCAATGAATCAATAACACAGCATTTACTGCAAGAGTTCCACCATTGTTAAATACAAAATTGATAGGAAGGTTGTTGGATCCAAAAGCACAGTTGCAGTTATGCTGAATGTTGCATCTAAAACACAATGAATGTAATGTCCAACAGTGCCCTCTTATGTGAGTACTGACCAATTGGCAATATCAGACTCCCTCACAACTTTGGAAAGTTCCTTTGCTAGTATCTAGGCAGCCTGGCCTGTCCAAGAGAAACCGAATATCGCTAATCAAATCCAAAGAGATGTCTTGTCTTTCCCTCTCCAAAGACAGAAATTGGATCCATTAGCTGTAGGTTTCCATGCGCAGAGAGTGGTGGAGCTGTACCATGCTGACACACGCCCACTTGTCCATGCCAACCAAGATCCCATTTTGACTTTAATTTACACTTTAGAGATGCAGGGTGGAAACAGGACCTTCGACTCAGGGTGCCCGCTCCGACCAACGCTCACCCCCATACCCCAGCACTATCCTACACACTAGGGACAACTTACAATTCCAAGAAGCCAATCAACCTGCAAACCTGCACGTCATTGGAGTGTCGGAGGAACCGGGAGCATCCGGAGAAAACCCACGCGGTCACAGGGACAACGTGCACAGTCAGCACCCATAGTCAGGACCGAACCCGGGTCTCTAGCGCTGTACGTTCACAGGTACTAGCAGCAGAATTAGGCCATTCGACCCATCAATTCTATTCCGCCATTCAATCACGGCTGATCTATCCTTCTCAATCCCATTCTCCTGCCTTCTCCCCGTAACCCCTGACACCCGTCCTATTCAAGGCGGGAATTCTATCTCTGCATCACCGTGCCGCCCTTGGGCTCATCCAATTTGCGTGCATTCCATCTATATCCCTCTAAACACTCACACATATCACGTATATAAGCAATAACGAGGTCCAATCCTTTCATGGTCTTTCGGAGTGAAAATGGAGCATTGAGAAATCGAAAAAGCTATTATGTACAATTCGTGCTGGTGGATTGGAATTTTACAAGTGTTAAGTGAACGTTGAACGATGTTACAAGTTACATATAAACATGTTTCCCCCCCCTTGCACACATAAATCAGAGCTTTTGGATGCAACATACAATCTTTATACAATGATGAGTACAACATGCTACTTGGTTGAAGATAGACACAAAACGCTGGAGTAACTCAGGCGGCATCTCTGGAGAGAAGGAATGGGTGACGTTTCGGGTCGAGGCCCTTCTTCAGACTGAAAGTCACGGGAAAGGGAAACGAGAGATCTCGACAATGATACAGAGAGATATAGAACAAATGAATGAAAGATATGCAAAACGTAACGATGATAAAGGAAACAGGCCATTGTTAGCTGTAGCTAGGTGAGAATGAAAGCTGGTGCAACTTGGTTGCCTTTACATCTACTTATTGTTGACACTAGGAGCTCTGGCTGGACTATTTCGGAACCGAGTCTACAGAGTGAGCTGAAACAAAATGGAAGGGCTATCTCCAGCTAAAGATGCTCATTAAATGGATAGAAACATAGAAACATAGAAAATAGGTGCAGGAGTAGGCCATTTGGCCCTTCGAGCCTGCACCGCCATTCAATATGATCATGGCTGATCATCCAACTCAGTATCCTGTACCTGCCTTCTCTCGATACCCCCTGATCCCTTTAGCCACAAGGGCCACAACTAACTCCCTTAAATATAGCCAATGAACTGGCCTCAACTACCTTCTGTGGCAGAGAATTCCAGAGATTCACCACTCTCTGTGTGAAAAAAGTTTTTCTCATCTCGGTTTTAAAGGATTTCCCCATTATCCTTAAGCTGTGACCCCTTGTCCTGGACCTTCCCAACATCGGGAACAATCTTCCTGCATCTAGCCTGTCCAACCCCTTAAGAATGTTGTAAGTTTCTATAAGATCCCCTCTCAATCTCCTAAATTCTAGAGAGTACAAACCAAGTCTATCCAGTCTTTCTTCATAAGACAATCCTGACATCCCAGGAGTCAGTCTGGTGAACCTTCTCTGCACTCCCTCTATGGCAATAATGTCCTTCCTCAGATTTGGAGACCAAAACTGTACGCAATACTCCAGGTGTGGTCTCACCAAGACCCTGTACAACTGCAGTAGAACCTCCCTGCTCCTATACTCAAATCCTTTTGCTATGAAAGCTAACATACCATTCGCTTTCTTCACTGCCTGCTGCACCTGCATGCCTACTTTCAATGACTGGTGTACCATGACACCCAGGCCTCGCTGCATCTCCCCTTTTCCTAATCGGCCACCATTTAGATAATAGTCTGCTTTCCTGTTTTTGCCACCAAAATGGATAACCTCACATTTATCCACATTATACTGCATCTGCCAAACATTTGCCCACTCACCCAGCCTATCCAAGTCACCTTGCAGTCTCCTAGCATCCTCCTCACAGCTAACACTGCTCCCCAGCTTAGTGTCATCCGCAAACTTAGAGATATTGCCTTCAATTCCCTCATCCAGATCATTAATATATATTGTAAATAGCTGGGGTCCCAGCACTGAGCCTTGCGGTACCCCACTAGTCACTGCCCGCCATTGTGAAAAGGACCCGTTTACTCCTACTCCTTGCTTCCTGTTTGCCAGCCAGTTCTCTATCCACATCAATACTGAACCCCCAATGCCATGTGCTTTAAGTTTGTATACTAATCTCTTATGTGGGACCTTGTCGAAAGCCTTCTGGAAGTCCAGATACACCACATCCACTGGTTCTCCCCTATCCACGCTACTAGTTACATCCTCGAAAAATTCTATAAGATTCGTCAGACATGATTTACCTTTCGTAAATCCATGCTGACTTTGTCCAATGATTTCACCACTTTCCAAATGTGCTGCTATCCCATCTTTAATAACTGACTCTAGCAGTTTCCCCACTACCGATCTTAGACTAACTGGTCTGTAATTCCCCGTTTTCTCTCTCCCTCCCTTTATAAAAAGTGGGGTTACGTTTGCTACCCGCCAATCCTCTGGAACTACTCCAGAATCTAAAGAGTTACCTTCTTAGGCAGAGAATTTCACAAAAATTCGCAACTCTCTGTGTGAAAAGGTTTTTTCTCATCTCAGTTCTAAATGGCCTACCCCTTATTCTTAAACTGTGGCCCCTGGTTAGGGACTCCCCCAACATCGGGAACATGTTTCCCACATCTAGCCTTAATAATCTTACACGTTTCTATAAAATACCCTCTCATCCTTCTAAATTCCAATGAATACATAGAAACATAGACATAGAAATTAGGTGCAGGAGTAGGCCATTCGGCCCTTCGAGACTGCACCGCCATTCAATATGATCATGGCTGATACAAGCCCAGTCGCTCCATTCTGTCATCATATGACAGTCCCGCCATCCCGGGAATTAACCTGGTGAACCTACGCTGCACTCCCTCAATAGCAAGAATATCCTTCCTCAAATTGAGCCATTGAAACACAAGCAAATGGAATTAGTTTAGATGGTGCATTTTGGTCGGCACGGACGATTTTGGCCAAAGACCTATTTGCAAGCTATCTGATTGTATAATTAAATTGTTATCAATAATATATATATAGTCACATCTATAAGAACAAAAACAAATATTTTATGACCTAAGCTTAAGAGTGCCATGATCTCCAATGAAGAGTGCTTGTTGCTACCCCTTTCCCAAGCCATCAGTAGGAGCAGGGAGGTTCTACTGCAGTTGTACAGGGTCTTGGTGAGACCACACCTGGAGTATTGCGTACAGTTTTGGTCTCCTAATCTGAGGAAAAACATTCTTGCCATAGAGGGAGTACAGAGAAGGTTCACCAGACTGATTCCTGGGATGGCAGGACTTTCATATGAAGAAAGACTGGATAGACTCGGCTTGTACTCGCTAAAATTTAGAAGATTGAGGGAGGATCTTATAGAAACTTACAAAATTCTTAAGGGGTTGGACAGGCTAGATGCAGGAAGATTATTCCCGATGTAGGGGAAGTCCAGAACTAGGGGTCACAGTTTAAGAATAAGAGGGAAGTCTTTTAGGACCGAGTTGAGAAAATCATTTTTCACACAGAGAGAGGTGAATCTGTGGAATTCTCTGCCACAGAAGGTAGTTGAGGCCAGTTCATTGGCTATATTTAAAAGGGAGTTAGATGTGGCCCTTGTGGCTAAAGGGATCAGGGGGTATGGAGAGAAGGCAGGGATGGGATACTGAGTTGGATGATCAGCCATGATCATATTGAATGGCGGTGCAGGCTCGAAGGGCCGAATGGTCTACTCCTGCACCTATTTTCTATGTTTCTATGTTTCTATGTATTAAGTGAGTATATTGATTGGTTTACTATAGCGCTGTAGATTAGAGTGCAAACTAAACCTTGTGATACACATTAAAGATGGATGGCAGCCTCCAGCAGTCCATTATATATATTGATTGAGCTCTGGCAGTGAACAAATATAATGAGCCAAATATCCACAACAGTTTTGGAGCTGTTGAAGTATGAACACAACACAACTGAACTGCAACGCTTTAAAGCACATTGTCAGCTGAGTGGGAGAACTGGGTTTTGGGAATTTGAGTTATTATAACATCTGCAATAAACATCGGCAGGGACACAGTGATCATTTACTAACCAACAGAACAACACTGAACTGTCAATGTAGTATTTGATGTCCATTCCTTTGTTCTCCTGTTCCCCGTAGCAAATCTTCCCTCACCTTTCCCCATCGTGCCCTGAAGCCTAAAAAAAACCCTTTGGTTTAGTTATTAGTTCAAGGATAAAGCACGGAAGAGTCCACGCCGACCTGCGATTACCCGTACACTAGTTCTATCCTACACGCAAACAGAGACAAAGCAGGGTGGAACAATTTGCTGCTTTTATTAGACAAAAATGACTCATTAAAAGACTTCTCACTATGAGATACATTCGTCCACAGTGTGCAAGATGATTTTCAAAGTTACTCTCCAAGAGCGGAGAGGCTAATAGGACCCTATTAAAAACTACTAGCATCAATGTTGTTTGTTTTAATGACATTTTCTCACCATCATTTTCTCTAGTCTAAGTTTCTATCCATGATCCATCCTCTTTGTAGTTGAATCTATATACAGTATGTATTTATATTTTCAGCTGGTTTGGGTTTTCTGACGTCAGTGTTCTGTTTCCGTACAGTATCAATACTCTATATGTGTAGGGAGGAACTGCAGATGCTGGTTTAAATTAAAGACAGACACAAAATGCTGGAGTAACTCAGCGGGGCAGGCAGCATCTCTGGAGAGAAGGAATAAGTGACATTTTGGGTCGAGATCCTTCTTCAGACTAGTCTACACTAGTCTGAAGAAGGGTCTCGATCCGAAACGTTACCCATTCCTTCTCTCCAGAGATGCTGCCTGTCCCGCTGAGTTACTCCAGCATTTTGTGTCGATAAATACTCGACAGTTAGTTTGCATTGAGGTAATGGATGTAAAACACAACTAGAACTTAAATGATTCATTTTTAAATAGGTCCTTAATGAGAACCATAACTCTAACAAAAACACATATATTGTGTTTATTAACTGTAAACCACAATTCATGTTCACAAGCCCAAAGGGAATGTGGCATGTTTAACTATTTACACCCACTCTGGAAAATGTAAATAGGTAAAATAAATGTATAATAAAAATGAAACTTTGGAAAGAAAAAATAGAAGTTAAAATGCATCGTTAATCTCATTCCTGAAAACCAACAGTTTGTTCATGTGTCTGGTTGTGTTGGGACCACGTTATATTATAAAGCCCTTTCTTAGACAGTGGGATTGGAATTTAAAAAACAATTTTTTACAAATACTTTTATTCAGGAAACAAAAACAAAAATTTTTATTAACACAATCAAGGGCCGCCTATATTGGCAGTTTACAAACAAACAGTCATCAAATTAATATTTCGCCAACTTTATCAATAATACGCTTGGACTCCCGCAGCGACCAGCGTTCACGGAAGGCCTCCAGAGTCCCCGTGTTCGGAGTGGTATAGAGAACTCAAATTAATTTGATTGGCACTTTTGTCATTCACAATCCTCTCTATTTTAAAAAACCTATTTGGGATGGAAAGCAATTTAAAATTAAATAGGAAAGATGTTTCATTCATTATCTTTCATAATTACAGCTTATAATCACAGTAAAAATAACAACTTGGCAGGGTTGTATTTAATAGTTCAAATATCATGTCTCTGTGTAAGCTGACCTGCAAGATGTATTCATACCTCGACAAACACCTGCACCCACTGCAGTTCGCTTACCGCCACAACAGATCAACGGTGGATGCGATCTCGCTGGCCCTCCACTCCGCTCTGGACCACTTGGACAAGAACTCATATGTCAGGCGGTTATTCATTGACTAAAGCTCGGCATTAATACAATCATCCCCTCCAAACTGGTTACGAAACTCGTAGAACGGGGTCTCTGCGCATCCCTCTGCAATTGGATCCTCGACTTCCTCATTCACAGACCACAGACTGTTCGTATTGGTGGAAATGTGTCAGCCTCGATAACAATCAGCACGGGAGCACCTCAAGGCTGCGTGCTCAGCCCCCTGCTGTACTCACTCTATACTCATGACTGCGTAGCCGGTCATAGTGCAAACTCCACCATCAAGTTCGCTGACGATACCACTGTTGTGGGACATATCACTGATGGAGACGAGTCAGAGTATAGAAGTGAGGTCGACCGACTGACCAAATGGTGCCAGCACAATAACCTGGCTCTCAACACCAGCAAAACCAAGGAACTGATTGTCAAATTTGGAAGGGGTAGGATGGGGACCCACAGTCCCGTTTATATCAATGGGTCAATGGTGGAAAGGGTCAAGAGCTTTAAATTCCTGGGCGTGCGCATCTCTGAAGATCTCTCCTGCTCCCAGAACACTGATGCAATTATCAAGAAAGCTCATCAGCGCCTCTACTTCCTAAGAAGATTACGAAGAGTCAGTTTGTCAAGGAGGATTCTCTCTAACTTCTACAGGTGCACAGTAGAGAGCATGCTGATCAGTTGCATCGTGGCTTGGTTCAGCAACTTGAGCGCCCTGGAGAGGAAAAGACTGCAAAAAGTTGTAAACACTGCCCAGTCCATTGGCTCTGACCTCCCTACCATCGAGGGGATCTATCGCAGTCGCTGCCTCAAAAAGGCTGGCAGCATCATCAAGGACCTACACCATCCTGGCCACACACTCATCTCTCCGCTGCTAGAAGGTACAGGAGCCTGAAATCTGGTACATCCAGGTTCAGGAACAACTTCTTCCCCACAACCATCAGACTATTAAACTCAACTTAAACAAAAATCTGAACTTTAATAGCTTATTGCACTTCATATGCTTATTTATGTGTGTATATATATATATTCAGTGGCATATGGACACACTGATCTGGGTACAGGAGCCTGAAAACTGTAACGTCCAGGTTCAGGAACAGCTTCTTCCCTGCAACCATTGAGCGATTAAACAGTACAATCTCAAATAAGCTCTGAACTACATAGACTATTATTATTCGTGTGCGGACGGGACGTCGAAGGACGAGAAGCTGAAGCCAAGACGTGGAAGCCAGGATACCGAACGGACACGGCGCCAAAAGGATACGAAACCGAACGGACAGCACGCCGCAAAGACACGACGCAGAACGGACATGACGTCTCCGAGGACGGAATTTGTCCTAGACCTCGTCAGCGATTGGTCCAGACCCCCGCGTCCATCACATCACTGGCCGGGAGGAGACGGGAGGAAGTGGGGGGGGGAGCTTGAACTTCCGTTTGTAAAATGGTGGCAGTGACTCCAAGCTGCTGTGATTGCCGCAGAAACAGTGATGTGATGGACGCCGCGGGGATCTGGATCAATCGCTGACCTTTGTCGATGACTGACAAGGTGTCGGACCAATCCCGTCCGATTGAAATTTAGCTATTTCAAAATGTAACAAGGTACAACAATTCTTGCAGCAAATGTAGATTTTTTTAAAGTGTTTCATTGTTTCATACCTATTTATCATTTCGGCTTCATGTGCGTTTGGCGTCAGATTGTTTTTCGGCATAAAATCTGATGGGGAACAAACATGACGTGGAAAAGTCTCTGTGGCAATTGCAGCAGCTTGGAGTAATTGCCACCATTTTATAAATGCAAGCCCCACACCCCCCCCCCCCCCCCCCAGTCAATGATGTGATGGACGCAGGGGTCTGGACCAATCGCTGACCTTTGTCGATGACTGACAAGGTGTCGGACCAATCCCGTCTCCAGAGACGTCATGTCCGTTCAGCGGCTTTTTGACGTCATGTCCGTTCTGCGTCTTGCCCTGCGGCGTGGTGTCCATTCGGGTTCGTATCATTTTGGCGTGATGTACTTTTGGTATCTTGGCTTCGGCTTCTTGTCCTTCGACGTCCTGTCTGGGTACCATTATTATTATTATTGCACTAATATTGTGTGTATGTTTGTCACGTGTACGTACGTGTGTGTATATACACATGCTGAACTTTTTTCCTCATTTATTATATTGTTGACAGTGTACTATGTTTACATATTCTGTTGTGCTACTGCAAGTAAGAATTTCATTGTCCTATCTGGGACATATGACAATAAAACACTCTTGACTCTTTGGAGGAAACCCGAGCACCTGGGGAACATTCACGAAGGGCAAGGGGAGAACATACAACCTCTGTACAGACGGCACAACCTAGTCAGGATCGAACCCAGGTCTCTGGCGCTGTAAGACAGCAACTCTGCCGCTGCGCCACCGTGCCGCTCCAATATCTCGAGCAGTTCCATGCATACGCCAGAACAGGCAGCTCAGCATTGTTCATTAATGCCCCAGTAAAGGGCTAAATGTATGGAGCTGTATAATATCATAAGGGGAATTGATGGTGTGAATGCACAGAGTCTTTTACCCAAGGTAGGGGGATCAAGAACAAAGGTACATAGGTTTAAGGTGAGAGGAAAAAGATTCAAAAGGAACCTGAGGGGCAACTTTATCACTCAGATGGTGGTGGGTATATGGAATGAGCTGCCAGAGGAGGTAGCTGAGGCAGGTACTATTACAGCATTTAAAATACATTTGGACAGATACATGGATAGGATCCATTTCCCTTGAGATGCTGCGTGGCCCATTGAGTTACTCCAACACTCTGTGTCTATCTTGGATAGGAAAGGTTTTGCAGGATACGGATCCAACAGGGGGTAGGTGGGCCTAGCGTAGATGGGGCATCTTGGTTGGTGTGTGGTAAAACTGGGCTGTGGGGCCTGCTTCTGTCCAGCATGACTCTAGAACACAGTTATTGAGCCTCCATGGCAGTCTGTTTGCTAATTCCAAGGCTTGCCACATCTGAATGAAGAATTGTTTCCTCATCACCGACCAAAATAGCCTAGTGCTTATTCTGATGTTATTCCCCTTGTTCCTCAAATCACGATTTAGAACAAATATCCTCCCAACATCTCGCAAGAATGTTATATATTTCCAGGAGATATCTTCTCATTCTTCTGAACCTTGTGGAGCACTATGTTCTATGAGCTCTTTGTTCCATGAGCGCTGTTCTCTATATAGTTGATATAAATATCATAAGGTCATAAGTGATAGGAGCAGAATTAGGCCATTCGGCCCATCAAGTCTACTCCGCCATTCAATCATGGCTGATCCATCTCTCCCTCCTAACCCCATTCTCCTGCCTTCTCCCCATAACCTCTGACACCCGTATTAATCAAGAATCTCTCTATCTCTGCCTTAAATATATCCACTGACGTGGCCTCCACGGCCTTCCACAGCATGACTGAGCAGCTGACAGCATGGGCAACAGAAAACATAGAAACATAGAAAATAGGTACAGGAGTAGGCCATTCGGCCCTTCAAGCCTGCACCATCATTCAATATGATCATGGCTGATCATCCAACTCAGTATCCTGTACCTGCCTTCTCTCCATACCCCCTGATCCCTTTAGCCACAAGGGCCACATCTAACTCCTTCTTAAATATAGCCAATGAACTGGCCTCAACTACTTTCTGTGGCAGAGAATTCCACAGATTCACCACTCTCTGTGTGAATTTTTTTCTCTCATCTCGGTCCTAAAAGACCTCCCCCTTATCCTTAAATGGTGACCCCTTGTTCTGGACTTCCCCAACATCCGGAACAATCTTCTTGCATCTAGCCTGTCCAACCCCTTAAGAATTTTGTGCGTTTCTATAAGATCCCCCCTCAATCTTCTAAATTCTAGCGAGTACAAGCCGAGTCTATCCAGTCTTTCTTCATATGAAAGTCCTGACATCCCAGGAATCAGTCTGGTGAACCTTCTCTGTACTCCCTCTATGGCAAGAATGTATTTCCTCAGATTAGGAGACCAAAACTGTACGCAATATTGGAGAGATGAATGCAAGCCTGCACCGGTGAACTGTGTGAATGAGGGAAGCATGTGAATGTTATGTATGTTCATAAGTTCATAAGATCTAGGAGCAGAATTAGGCCATTTGGCCCATCGGGTCTATTCAAGTCAAGAGTGTTTTATTGTCATATGTCCTGATAGAACAAATACATTCTTACTTGCAGCAACACCAAAGAATATGTAATCATAGTACACTGTAAACAATATAATAAATGAGAAAGATAAAAAACAGCGTGTGTGTATATATTCATACTCACAAATGCATATATATATACACACGCACACAAGTACACACAAAAACAAACAATAATAGTGCAGTAATAACAATAATAGTTGAAGAAAGAACTGCAGATGCTGGAAAAAGAGAAGGCAGACAAAAATGCTGGAGAAACTCAGCGGGTGAGGCAGCATCTATGGATCGAAGGAACAGGAGACGTTTCGGGTCGAGACCCTTCTTCAGATTGTTCATCCAGAAATAATTCAGTGGGAAAGGTTTAGAGGGATGTGGACTAAATGTGGGAAAATGGGACTAGCTTAAAAGGAGCCTTTTGGCTGGCATGAAGTAGTTGGGCCGAAGGGCCTGTTTCCAGGCTGACCCAAAAGGGAAATTCTAGACATCATGACCAAGAATAGAAGTGTTGCATTGTTTCTGAAAGATACAGCCACAATGTACATCAGATGGAGTCATAGAGCCGTATAATATGGAAACAGGCCCTTCGGCCCAACTTGCCCACTGACCAACATGTCCCAGCTACACAAGTCACACTTGCCTACATTTGGCCCATATCCCTCTAAACCTGTCCTACCCATGTACCTGTCTAAATCCATGTACCTGTCCGAATTGTGATAGTCCCTGCCTCAACTACTTTCACCTTTTCACACCAAGGGCGGCTCGTTCCATACACCCACCACCCTTGATGTGAAAAGGTTTCCCCTCCGATTGTTGTAAAATCTTTCCCCTTTCCCTTAAACCTATGTCCTCTGTGTCTATGAGAGACACAATGTCTGATAGACACAGTCAAGGAAATAAAGGAATCATTTTGCTTACTGAACAGATAACCGAGCAATATATCATTGATATGATCTTCCTGCATGACGGAATAATAATCTTGTGTACAGAATTTATGCCACAAGAACTAATTACATATTATTATCAACATGCATTTATAATTGTGATAAAGTTTCCAACAGTTAATAAGCAAAGATTATTGTGTAGTCATCAAATACGTGTGCGTGGTAGAAATAGATTTCACATTAGAGTCAGTGGAGAAATTGCCAATCGATTTGCATGCTATTATACAAAATGTTTTCCAGATAGGATATATGTGGATACAAACCTGTATCTTTTGTAAGGTCCTTTCAAAGTATTAAAGGGCGATCAAGTGTAATCACCTTAGATTCATCAACAGCATGCAGCATTTATGAACTTCCAAGAAGATTAATCAACCCATGGTGTCTGAATGAATATGATCATCAAATTCACCAGAGCAGTAAAAACCTAATAAATATAATAAAAAGGAACTGCAGATGCTGCAGTTCCTCAACGGTGAAACAGGCGGAGGACGATGGCTGACCTTAGTGGAGCGTCACAACGGCTGGGAAGGCGGATGAAGGCTGCAGCAGAAAAGGGTCTCAGGTCGTCTTGTACTCCATGCCACTGGATCCTGACCCAGATCTGTCAAGGACTGTGTGGTGGATGGTACACAAAAAAGCTGGAGGAACTCAGTGGGTGCAGCAGCATCTATGGAGCGAAGGAAATAGGCAACGTTTCGGGCCGAAACCCAAAGGTTTCCTATTTCCTTCGCTCCATAGATGCTGCTGCACCCGCTGAGTTCCTCCAGCTTTTTTGTGTACCTTCGATTTTCCAGCATCTGCAGTTCCTTCTTGAACACTGTGTGGTGGATGTCTGTGCACCAGTCTCCCCACGTTAAACAAAGTCACGCACTGGCGTCCTCCAACCCTGGAGACACCCATGGTCAGCCTAAGAGGAAGAAGCTGGTTTATACCAACAATAGACACAAAATGCTGGAGGGATATGAACCAAATGCCAGCAAATGGGACTAGTTTAGATGGGCCTCTTGGTCTGCATGGACTAGTTGGTCTGATGGGGGCCTGTTTCCATGCTAAAAGACTCTATGATTGGGATCCTTCTTGGGACCACACCGTCTTTAGCCAACAATCAGCCTATCAGGGAACCTCCCTGTCTGAGGTCCTACACACACTAGTGACAAATTACAATTTGATTTTAACCAAAGCCAATTAATCTACAAACCTGTATGTCTTTGAAGTGTGGGAGAGAACCGAAGCACCTGAAGGAAATACACACGCAGTCGCAGGAAGAACGTACCAACTCCGTACGGATAGTATCTGGAGTCAGGATCGAACCCAGGTCTCTGGCACTACAAGGCACCAACTCTACCCTGTGCTGCCCCTAAAATTGTCGTGAATGAAACTGCCTCATATCGTTAAATGACCCTTCCCTCCACCAAACTGGTGTCTATTTTACATACCCCTTTAGACATTAAATAGGAACGTATTAAACAGTTTTGTGAGAATGTTTTCATTTGCCAGTTCATAGACCGTACGCATCCATAGCAGCCATTCGGGAAAGGAGTGGCAAAGGCATCTCTTTGCTGGTGTCTTTAGTCTGACCAAGGCTCTTCCCCTTGATTCCGTGATGCATAATAATAATAATAAATTTTATTTATGGGCGCCTTTCAAGAGTCTCAAGGACACCTTACAAAAATTGAGCATGTAGAGGAAAAACATGTAAGGGGAATGAAATAAATAGTAGAGACATGACTAGTACACAAAGTAAAGACAGAATTCAATACAAAATAAATTGATGCATGTGACAAACTTCAATTCTCAACAACATTATACGGCGCTGGATTAAAATCCTCCTTCATAGTTTTGATGGTGAGAGAGATCATGTCTGGACTTTGCAATTTTTTAAATTTTTATTTTCATACAAAACGCTTTTATTCAGAATAAACAAAAATACAAAGTAGTAACACGATCAAAGAATGCCTATATTAGCATTTTACAAAGTTATCAAATTAAAATATTAACATTTTTATCAACAATACATTCGACCTCCCGCGGTGGCCAGCATTCACGGAAGGCCTCCACAGTCCCCGTGGACACCGCGTGTTCCCTCTCCAGGGACACGCGGGCACGGACGTAACCCCGGACAAGGGGCAGGCGGCCGTTGACTGCCCGCTGCAATGGGAGTGGACTCACCAACAACTCTTCGCTTCAACCTTAGTCATAGAGTCATGCGGTCTGAAAGCGTGGAAACAGGCCCTTCGGCCCAACTTGCCCACATCGGCCAACATGACGCATCTACACTAGTCCCACCCTCCTGCATTTGGCCCATATCCCTCTAAACCTGTCCTATCCTATCCTACCTGACTTGTCTAAATGTTTGTTTTTTTGTTTTTTTTTGTTTATTTTATTAGAAGTTAATACAGTACAAAACAGTACAGTGGAACCTAATTTTAGGTGCCAACTATGTCATACCGTAATCCATTCTATGTACAACCTCTAGTTTTATGTTATGAGAAGGAAGTAAGCAAGACAAGGAAAAGAAAACAATAGAAAGGGGAAAAAGTGGAAAAATAGATGGTAGAGAGTAGAAAAACGTGAAGTGTGTATATAAAAAATAAAAAAAGAAAAGAAAAAAGAAAAAGTGGAAAGTAGAAATAGAAGAGAAGGCCCCTTAAAAGAGAATTTTTCAAATCTGTATTCGGAGATGTAGATCTATCCACGTCATGAACTGAAATCAGCAATCTTTACGGTACCGCTGCATCACATGATTCCAAAAAGTCGATGAAAGGAGACCAACTCCTTAAGAATTGGTCATATTTATCTATTAGTCGGAGTCTCATTTCTTCAAGGCGTGCTATGTCCATCATATTCCTAATCCACATTTTAACAGTTGGTATGGTTATATTTTTCCAAAATTTAAGTATCAATTTCTTTCCAATTATTAACCCATAATTAAAAAAAACATTTTGGTCTTTATTTAAATTGGTATCTTCTCCTATTATTCCAAATATAATCCATTCCATTTTGGGTTCTATTCTTGACTTGAAGAGCTTTGTAAATATATCAAATATATCACTCCAAAATGTATTCAACTTTGTACATCCTACAAATGAATGTGTTATATTAGCGTTTTGAAACAAACATTTATCGCATCTGGGAGAGACGTTTGGATAAAATTTATTCAACCTCGTTTTTGAATAATATAGTCTATGTAATAATTTGAATTGAATTAAATTATGTCTTGCATTAATAGAACAGTTATGTGTATTCATCAAATACTTTTCCCATCTATCCTTCGAGATCTTTATCATTAGCTCATGTTCCCAATCTTCCCTTAGTGCTTCTGTTGAGGGTGATTCTCTATATAATATATTATTATAAAAGTATGATATTAATTTTTGTGAATCAGCCTTAATATTCATTGCTTCTTCTAAAAGGTCTAAAAATATAGTTTGAAATCTATGTGTATATTTCTTCATAAAGTCACATACCTGTATATATTTAAAATATTGATTATCCTTCAATTTAAATTTAAATTTTAATTGTTGAAATGATAACAGTTTGCCCAATTCATACATATCCCCTACCTTCCTAATTCCCAGTCTATCCCATTGTTGATATGTGTTGTCGATGAGAGAAGGTTTGAATGCGGGGTTGTTCAATAGTGGGGTTAGTACTGATAAATTATTTAATTTCAAGGATACTTTTATTTGTTTCCAAATTCTTATTATATTGTGAATAATTGGGTTCTTCTTATATATTATACTATTCAATTTTATCGGTGAGAGCAGGATCGTTCCTATATCGTGCGGATAGCACTCCTCTTTCTCCATTCTTATCCACTCCAACTGCTGAGTGGAACTATCCAGCCAGTACATTATGTTCTTAATATGCACTGCCCAGTAGTAATACATAAAGTTAGGTAATGATAAACCCCCAACTTCTTTAGATTTGCACAAATGCTTTCGTTGAATTCGTTAAATGTTTCTTAAACGTTGTGAAAGTACCTGCCTCAACTACCTCCTCCAGCAGCTCGTTCCATGCACCCACCACCCTTTATGTGAAAAAGTTACCCCTCAGGTTCCTATTAAATCTTTCCCCCCTTACCTTAAACCAGTGTGCTCTAGTCCTCAATTCCACTACACTGGGCAAGAGACTCTGTGCGTCTACCCGATCTATTCCGCCCCCAACCTTCAACACCTCCGCACAGTTCGCATTAACCAACCTGATCTCCCGGTGGCTCAGTATTTCAACACCCCCTCCCATTCTGAATCCAACCTTTCTGTCCTGGGCCTCCTCCATGGCCAGAGTGAGTCCCACCGCAAATTGGAGGAGCAGCACCTCATATTTTGCTTGGGTAGTTTACACCCCAGCGGTATGAGCATTGACCTCCCCAAATTTCAGGTAGTCCTTGCTTTCTCCCTCCTTCACCTCCCTTTCCCAGCTCTCCCACAGCCCACTGTCTCCGCCTCTTCCTTTCTTCTTCCTGTCCCCCCTCCCACCGCCACATCAGTCTGAAGAAGGGTCTCGACCCGAAACGCCACCTATTCCTTCGCTCCATAGATGTTGCCTCACCCGCTGAGTTTATCCAGCATTTTTATCTACCTTCCATTCATGCAGTCACTCAGTTCTAATCTGTGTCCTCCCCAAGATATCAAAACGATATCAATTGCCCCCAGGGACATTTCTATTAATTGTATGGACAGAGCCAACGATCGAACATGCATGGCTACCTGGACCTCATTGATAGTCCACCACGTCCGAAGCTTGCCATTATCATTGCTGTCAGTTTTCTAGCTGATAACCCTGTTGTGCTGTCGCAGTAGATCATTGTTTCTGGTCCTCCCTCTAACAGCAATGTCTAAAACTCACTCAAGTAGTGTCTGCAGACTCTTTAGTGTTGCAGCTCACTAAAGCAAATAATGGAGGTAGAACTATTGACGGCAGTAAACTATCATGTAATGGCAGTCTCTAACACAACAGTCTGCATCGACAGTCATACCGCACGGCATTCACACTGTTTAAAAAGGACTATGTATGTACACTGCATCACGAATAAATGTTACATAGGGTTATTGCAGTCAAGCATTGAAAGATAGATGTTTCACCCAATACAACCATATGATATTCACGTTTGAAACAGATCACAGAAACATACAGCACGGAAACAGGCCCTTCAGCCCATCACGTCCATGCCGACCAACAAGCCCCATCTAAGCTAGTCCAATTTGCTCGTGTTTAACTCTGTCCCTAAAAACCATTCCTATCTACGTCCCTGTCCAAGTGTCATTTTATCTGAATTAAAGGACGTTCTTCGGGACGACAGATGGTGCAATGGGCTAAGTGTTCGGCTGGCAACCGGAAGGTAGCCGGTTCGAATCCCGCTTGGAGTGCATACTGTCGTTGTGTCCTTGGGCAAGACACTTCACCCACCTTTGCCTGTGTGTGAATGTGTGTGAATGTGTGTGAGTGATTGGTGGTGGTCGGAGGGGCCGTAGGCGCAGATTGGCAGCCACGCTTCCGTCAGTCTTCCACAGGGCAGCTGTGGCTACAGAAGTAGCTTACCACCACCGAGTGTGACTGAGGAGTGAATGAATAATGCGATGTAAAGCGCCTTGAGTATTAGAAAGGCGCTATATAAATCCCATCCATTATTATTATTATTTGAGGAAAGGGATGAGGAGAAATTTCTTCAGGCAGAGGGTGGTGAATCTGTGGAATTCTTTGCCACAGGAGGCAGTGGAGGCCATCAGTGGATATTTTAAAGGCAGAGATAGATTGATTCTTGATTAGTACAGATGTCAGAGGTTATAGGGAGAAAGCAGGGGAATGGGGTTAGGAGGTAGAGATGGCGGAGATTGAATGGCAGAGTAGACTTGATGGGCCGAATGGCATAATTCTACACCTATTCCTTATGACGTTATAAATGCTGTTATATATAACCTCCTTCAACTACCTCCTCTCTCAGCTTGTTCCATACACCCACCATCCTCTGGATGAAAAAGTTGCCCCTCGGGTTCCTATTGATCTTTTCCCTCTCACCTTAAACCAATGTCTTCTGGTTTTTGATTCCCCTGCCCTGGGTAAACGGCTCTGTTCATTCACCCTATCTATTCCCCTCATGATTTTAAGCACCTCTATAGGATCATCCCTAAGTCGCCTGTACTCTAAAGACCGAAGTCCTGGCTTGCCCAACCTCTCTCTATAAATCATGCTCCCGAGTTCCGGCAACAGCCTCGTAAAGTCATGAGAAACATATCCGAAGAAATGAATCCAAATAAGATACAAGCTTTCCTGAAATGCTGACATGATGAGTATTTCTGGTTTTATTTCAAATGACCTTTGTTTGCAGTTTGGAGGTAGACAAAAATGCTGGAGAAACTCAGCGGGTGAGGCAACATCTATGGAAGGAAGGAAATAGGCAACGTTTCGGGTCAAGACCCTTCTTCAGACTGATGTGAGGATGGGGGGGGGCAGGAAGAAGAGAGGAAGAGGCGGAGACATTGGGCTGAGGGAGAGCTGGGAAGGGGAGGTGAAGGATGGAGAAAGCAGGAACTACCTGAAATTAGAGAAGTCAATGTTCATACCGCTGGGGTGTAAACTGCCCAAGCGAAATATGAGGTGCTGCTCCTCCAATTTACGGTGGGCCTCACTCTGGCCATGGAGGAGGCCCAGGACAGAACGGTCGGATTTGGAATGGGGGGGGAGGGGGAGTTGAAGTGCTGAGCCACCGGGAGATCAGGTCAGTTATTGTGAACCGAGCGGAGGTGTTGGGCGAAGCGCTCGGCAAGCCTACGCTTGGTCTCACCAATGTAGAGCAGCTGACATCTAGAGCAGCGGATGCAATAGATGAGGTTGGAGGAGGTGCAGGTGAACCTCTGTCGCACCTGGGAAGACTGCTTGGGCCCTTGAATTGAGTCAAAGGGGGAGGTAAAGCAACAAGTGTAGCATTTCTTGCGGTTGCAAGGGAAAGTGCCAGGAGAGGGGGTGGTTTGGGTGGGAAGGGACGAATCGACCAGGGAGTTACGGAGGGAGCCGTCTCTGTGGAAAGCAGACAGGGGAGGGGATGGGAAGATGTGGCCAGTGGTGGGATCCCGTTGGAGGTGACGAAAATGTCAGAGGATTATTTGTTGTATGTGGCGGCTGGTAGGGTGGAAGGTGAAGACAAGGGGGACTCTCCCCTTGTTACGAGTGGGGGGATGGGGAGTGAGAGCGGAGTTACGGGGTATAGAAGTTTGCTGTTTTATACATTTATACATTTAACTGAATTTTATGGTGAATTAAGCAAGAATTCCATCAGCCCTGAAATCTCTTGACCGTTTTCCAACCTGGATCATGTTAGGAATTAGACACTCCATGATGGCCATTTCCTGTAGACCTCCATAGACCTGTTGAATGGACCTCTTCACATGCCAGTTTCCTGGTGTTAATTTCATGTGAGGAGGAGTCTGTCTAATAGGGATACCCTCTTGTTATCTGGTCCGATTCTGGAGATCAATATAGAAGAAGTCAGGTTTATAGGAAAGATATTATCAAGCTTGAAAGGGTTCGGAAAAGATTTACGAGCATGTTGTCAGGACCAGAGGGTGTGAGCTACAGGGAGAGGTGGAGTAGGCTGGGTCTCTATTCCATGGAGTGTAGGAGTATGAGTGGGAATCTTATAGAAGTATGCAAAATCATGAAAGGAATAGATCGGGTAGATGCACAGAGTCTTATACCCAGACTAGGGGAATCGAGGACCAGAGGACATAGGTTCAAGGTGAAGGGGAAAAGATTAAATAGGAATCAGAGGGGTAATTTTTTCACACAGATGGAGGTGGATGTATGGAACAAGCTGCCAGAGAAGGTAGTTGATGCCGGGACTATCCTATCATTTAAGAAACAGTTGGACAGGTACATGGATAGGACAGGTTTGGAGGGTTAGTGACCAAGCACAGGCAAGTGGGACTAGTGTAGCTGGGACATGTTGGCCGGTGTGGGCGAGTTGGGCCACACTGTATTAATCATTGGCTCTATGACTCTAAAAGGAGGAATTTCTATTCCCCAAACCCCACAGGACGTTTCCACAGCCACAATGGAATGGATGTCTCAATCATAAGGGTGGCACAGTGGTAGAGTTGCTGCGCCAGAGACCCAGGTTCGATCCTGACTACGGGTGCTGACTATGGGAGTTTGCACGTTCGCCCTGTGACCGCATCTGTTTTCCCCGGGTGCTCCACTTTCCTTCCACACACCAAAGGCGTCCAGGTTTGTAGGTTAACTAGCCTCTGTAAATTGTCCCTAGGACAGTGCTAGTGCATGGGGTGATTGTTGGTCGGCGTGGACTCAGTGGGCTGAAGGGCCTGTTTCCACGCTGTATCTCTAAACTACACTAAATGAGACTCAAAACACATTACCTGCATTCATGAAAATTACATAAAATCTCCCACTATTAATTTACGGAATAGGAATACTTTCTTGTCACATGTGACTAGGCACAGTGAGATTCTTTGCTTGTTTACCCAATGTGTACAAGTAGCAGCCACCTATGGCGCTGACAATGTTACAAAGCTCGCCGGCTCCCTCTTTTGTCCCCCCCCACAGCAGTTCCCCCACGCTGGGTCCCCATTGTCCTTTGTTTCCCCCCCCACATATTGTCCATTGCTCTTCCCCCCCCCCCCCTCTAACGGCAGTCCTCCACATGCTGGGTCCTCCATTGTCCTTCCCCTCCCCCTCTCACAGCGGTCTTCCACGCTCCCCTCGATCGCGGGTCGACCCACGAGGCTTCACTTACAGAACCAAACTGATCCCTTTGACTGGGGAGAAGTGGAGTTGAGCCGATCTGCAACTGTTCACCAAGTCTGTAATTTATCCCATCAGATAAAGCATAAAAATAAGTTTAATTTGACACCCAATTCACTTTCATATCTTCAGTATTAAAAAAGTTATGGATATTTTCATACTCGGAAATTAGCATCTTGTTTTAGAAATTAACACCTATTGCTTTTCCATTGACTTAACAAAAAATCTGTGATCGAGGACAGTCAAAAGCCCATAACTTTCTTAAAAGTTAAGAGAACTGAGAAATTTTCAGTTATTATAGATTGAAGCATTCTGAAACAAATATAAAACAATCTTACTTAGATAACTTGAAATTAAAGCATATAATTAGTTAGTTACCTAATTGTAGCTAATTACAAAATTCAATTACTAGATCTAAACATCTATCAATTTCTTAAGAATAGATTAACATCGTTAAATAGCCTAAGTGTCGAAATAACATTCACACAAGAATTCACAATATTAACATAATTTTTAAATCTCATTGTCATGGATTTATAGGCCAAATGGAAGGAATTTAGTGTTTAATATTTGTAAATTAAATGCCATTTAAATCATCTTGCGAGTGGGTTTTTCTGGAACACGATCAATTGGAACGTTGCAGTTGCAGTGAATTTAAACCCATATCGGCAGGAAAAATACTGCCGGTTCCTATGGGGAAAAAAATCAGCGTTTCGCAACCTAAAATGTGAATTAAAGTCATCTTAAGGAGCACTTTTATACATAAAATAAACGGCTTTCCTTTACCTGTTCCGTACGTGAAATCCGTCCCCGTTGTCGGCGTTGACGGCTTTAGAAGCTGCTTTTAAAATTACTCCAGCGCTGAACTTGTTGGGCGATTTATTTTTTTAAATACACAGAACTGCCGTCGGAACGATTCTTCAGCAAAAGCTTGCACTCCAACCAAATATAATCCAGGACAAGGTAGGAAAAAACAGCGTTTTGAACCCCGACCCCCCCTCAAAGGCGCCAAAATCGCGCACACGGCCAGTGGCAGAATTGCAACGCCGCTGAAGGTAAGTATTGTAACATACCTACAAACTGCTTCCCACAACTTATGTAAGAAATTATTTTAACAAGTCAAGTCAAGTTTATTTGTCACATACGCATACGAGATGTGCAGTGAAATGAAAAGTGGCAATGCCTGCGGGATGTGCAAAAAAACTACAAAACAGAATAGAACAGTAATCAGTATTTACATATTGGTGGTAAAAAAAAATTAAAAAAATTAAAAGATTAAAAAAATATATATATATATCAATATGCAAGGGTCTGCACAGTATCAATTAACTGTGTTATTGAACAATCCTAATAGCTAGTGCAAACTGGTGTTTAACGTAAGTTAGTTCTACCATAATCTTGATTAATAGTGAGACACTGGAGGTACTCAGACTGCATGAAATAACTATTTGTTTACGATGAAATAAATTATATGGAACAACTTTATGCATCCATGTATGAATTGTCAAGACAGACTAAAAATGTTTTTTTTTCTTGACATTCCTAAATACTTTTTCTTTTTCTCCAATCAAGTAAGTGAATGTTACAGCAAATGTAACCAACATTGTCTCCGATGCCGTTGCATAACTTGGTTCTAACAAACAGAGTCAGGAAATGGCCAATAATTTCTGTCTAATTCTGTCATATCATCCCCATATCGTTCACCATGGTGCAGCACAGTGGCACAGCGCCAGAGACCTGGATTCGATCCTGACTACGGGTGCTGTCTGTGTGGAGTTTGTACGCTCTCCCCGTGAGTTGCATGGGTTTTCTCCGGGATCTCCAGTTTCTTCCCACACTCCAAAGATGAATTGGCTTGGTATAAGTGTAAATTGTCCCTAATGTGTTAATGCGTGGGGATCGATGGGCCGAAGGGCCTGTTTCCACCCTGGATCTCCAAACTAAACTCAACTAAAACCAATCAGTTTGTGAAGGCTTGATGGCAGAATTTAGACTCAGTATTTACAGGAAACTGTAAATGAAAAAATCTGATGAATTCCATAGTTGAGAATGATGGAATGATTTGCCAGAATGAGCTACATGGAACATATAAAAGTAGTGCACAGTATTAGCCCCTTTGGCCCACAATATCCGTGCCAAACAAGATGTACGATATAATGTTTCTTGTCCATTGTATGGCAATTCTGAAACTCGGCTCTCTTGAAGTTAGGTACAAATAAACTTTGAAAGCAAACTCTGTGACACCAATAAAGAATTTCTGACTTGGCTGATTCAAAGACTATGTTTCATTTTGTGCCTTTGTCTCTGTGGATTTGGCTGCAAAGCCCTTGAGAAAAGCACCATTACCTACTGTGGGGGGAAGTGAGTGCCTTGTTAATCCCAGATGGCATGGTTGAGGATGGTCCATGCTATCAGGAAAAGGAGCATGAAGCCAGGTTCACTAACTCCAAAGTGATTTCACCTGGAACCTGCTCCAGTCTCCTCCCACATCCCAAAACATGCTGGTCATTAATTGACACTATGAACTGTCCCCAATGTGTAAATGAGTAGTGGGAAGAGAGTTGATGAGGATATCGGGAGAATAGGGAGAGTGTGATAACCAGATTCAGGGACAGCTGTAAACTGAACTAGAGTTGCTGCCTCACAACCAGTTTCAGGGACAGCTGTTATCAGGCAACTGAACCATCCTACCACAATGAGAGAGCAGTCCTGAACTACTATCTACCTCAAGGGTGACCCTCGGACTATCTTTGATCAGACTCCAATGGCTTTACCATACACTAAACGTTATTCCCTTTATCATGTATCTGTACACTGTAAATGGCTCGATTGTAATCATGTATTGTCTTTCCGCTGACTGGTTACCATGCAACAAAAGCTTTTCACTGCACGTGACGATTAACTAAACTGAACTGAGAATAAAAATATATAGTATTAATTGTAGGTTTTGCGTAAATGGGTGGTTGATGGTCGATGCAGACTCAGTGGGCCAAAGGACTTGTTTACGTATAGCATCTTTCTACTTCTGCATGACTACAGGCAGCGCAGTGCCCCACAGCGCCAGAGGCCCGGGTTCAATCCTGACCTCGGGTGCTGCCTGTGTGGAGTTTGCACGTTCTCTCTGTGACCGTGTGGGTTTCCCCCGGGTGCTTCGGTTTCCTCCCACATCCCAAAGACATGCAGGTTTGTGGGATAATTGGCCCTCTGTAAATTGCCCCTAGTGTGTAAGGAGTGGATGTGAAAATTAGACAACTGTGTTAACTGTGATCGATGGTCAGCGTGGACTCGGAGAGCCAAAGGGCCTGTTTCTATGCTGTATATTTCAATCAATCAAAACCACAGAGTATGTAATTCTGGTTTATTTTCACATAAAAAAATATCCCTGGTCAGGACTTCTTCCCTGCTGGTGGTGATAACATTGCGGGCCCACTGTGAACAAGGCAGCGAGTTCAGTCCCTCACTTCAAATAAGCAATCTTGAAAGTGGCCTGGAGGCCACTATTCACTATTTATTGACATTACTACCATAAAATCTTCTGCACCTGAGCCGCCAGTGTTGCCACTGCTGAACAGCTCAATGCAGACAGAGGTCGTGACCAGACCAAAGCATCAGGGAAGACCAGCCAAGAGATACGAGGACTACGAGATGTGTTCACATGTGGGGATGATGCATCATCAATGTAGCGAATGTCGTATCCTAGATGGTGTTGGAATGCTCAGTTCAGTTTAGTTGTGAGATACAGCGCGGAAACAGGCCCTTCGGCCCACCGGGTGCTCACTGGCCAGCGATCCCCGCACACCAACACTATCTGCACACACTAGGGACAATTTACAAGGTTGCCAAACCCAACTAACCTACAAACCTGAAACAGTCTGAAGAAGGGTTTCGGCCCGAAACGTTGCCTATTTCCTTCGCTCCATAGACAGAGGGTGGAGGGCGGTGTGGGGGAGTCCAAGAAGAGGGGGACCCGGTGGAGACGGGAGACGGGGTCATCACTGGGTGGTGAGGTCCACATCCCCTTTGTCTCATTTTCACACCTTACACTTCCTTATCTCTATAGGTACACAAAAATGCTGGAGAAACTCAGCGGGCGCAGCAGCATCTATGGAGCGAAGGAAATAGGCAACGTTTCGGGACGAAACGTTGCCTATTTCCTTCGCTCCATAGATGCTGCTGCACCCGCTGAGTTTCACCAGCATTTTTGTGTACCTTCGATTTTCCAACATCTGCAGTTCCTTCTTAAATACTTAAACATAGAAACATAGAAATTAGGTGCGGGAATAGGGCATTCGGCCCTTCGAGCCTGCACCGCCATTCAATATGATCATGGCTGATCATCCAACTCAGTATCCCACAGGTTAACCTACAAACCTGTAAGGATTTGGAGTGTTGGAGGAAATTGGAGATCCCGGAGAAAACCCACGTGGTCATGGGGAGAACCTGCAAACTCCGTACAGACAGCACCCGTGGTCAGGATTGAACCCTGGGTCTCTGGCGCTGTGAGGCAGCAACTCTAGCTCAGTTTAGTTTATTGTCACGTGTACCGGGGGTGCAGTGAACAGCTTTTGTTGCGTGCCATCCAGTCAGCGGGAAAGATAATACATGATCGCAATCGAGTGTGTAGATACGTGATAAGGGAACAATGTTTAGTGCAAGGTAAAGCCAGCAAAGTCTGATCAAGAATAGTCCAAGGTGCAGATCAAACAGTATTGCTGGTTGCCAGGCCATCCGTGATTGGCGACAGAGGCGAGCTTCTGCAGGGTGGCATCTTCTGCCGTGCGAATCACCAAAGTACCCAGGTGTGAAGGATGAGTGAAATCAATTGCCATGACGTCAAATTCAACGATTACATCTTTGGCAAGGCTGTTGCCGTAGAGACCGACCACCAACCTTTGGTCACCATTTTAAACTAGCCTATACATGCAGCTCTAGCATGGTTGCAAAGAATGATGCTGCAGCTCCAGAAGTGTGATGTCTCTCTCACTTACAAGCAGGGTAAACACATGTATCTGGCTGACGTATATAATCCCCTGCTCCCAGGAGGTCGAGCGCCCAGCACACATCAAAACCAGACATGGATCAAATCAGCAATACTGTTTGATCTACGCAAGTGTCAACAAAGATAATAATAATATAATAATAAATTTTATTTAATGGGCGCCTTTCAAACATCTCAAGGACACCTTACATAGTATATCGGAATAACATATAATCGGAATATAACTAGTAATAAAGACATCACAGAGACACAAATTAAAAACAGAATTCAATCCAAAAACAGAAAATCAAAAACACAGTGTGAAGAGGGAGCAGCGGCAACCAAATCGTGCCAGCGTCCACTCTCTCTTCACGGCAGCCATCTTGGACACAGACCTACAGGACTACAATTAGACAAAAAAATCATCCCCCCACAGTGGATAGCACTGTGGAGGAAGGCACAATGTCCAGTCCCCACCCCATGTTCACCCCAAAGTCAGGCCTATTGAGGCCACCGCAATTGCCTCTACGGAGGCCCGATGTTCCTGGCCGTTCTCACCGGGTGGTCTTGCCCCGGCGTCGGGAGAGTCCTTTTGGCGGCTGGGCCACTTGGAACGGCCGCTTCCTGGTTGGAGCCCGCGGCTGCCGAAGCCGACAAGGCCGCGCCGGTTTGGAGCTCCCAGGCTCCAGATGACAAAGTCGGCGCCGCCTCTCCACACTGCCGCCTCTCCGCGCGCCGCCTCTACGCTCCGCAGACCCGCAGCCCGGAGTTGTTGCTCTCGGCGGTCCAGCTCGCCAGAGCTCCAGCGCGTCGCTCCAGCGCGGCGGCCCAGGCAAGGGATCGCCCGCTCCGCTCCAGCGCTCCAATGCTGTGCCGCCGCCAAGGCCGAGGTGCTGGGCGGTTCCCGCCAGGAAACGGCGCTCCAAGCCCGCAGGCAGGCCACGAGGACGGGTCAACGGGCAGCCCGGAGAAAAGGCTGCCACACCGACCAGGTAGGGACCTAGAAATTAAGTTTACACCTACCCCCCACATTAAAAAGACCATATCCCCTACAAACAAAAAACAGGACTCACTAAAAACTATTAAAAAAACGGATTTAAAACGGACGGCTGCTGGCTAGCAGCCGTTCACCAAGATGGCTCCTCCTCCCAGATGTAGACAGTAGTTCAGCACCGCTCTCTGATTGTGCTTGGGTGGGAGCAGTGCTGAACTATTATCTACCTCCTTGGTTTACAATATGATGATGCAGATATCCTTTTTGTGTGGGAAGGAACTGCTGATGCTGGTTCAAACAGAAGATAGACACAAAATACTGGAGCTGATCAAATAAAAAGGATCTCCGAATCATCTGCTAAAAAGCTCGACCCACTCCTTTTCTCCAGAGATGCTGCCCGTCCCGCTGAGTTACTCCAGCTTTTTGTGTCTCTCTTCAGATCTCTATTTTGTCTGATAAGGGAGGGACGTCGCGGTAACTGACAATTAAATGTACAACGAAGGTAGACAAAAATGCTGGAGAAACTCAGCGGGTGAGGCAGCATCTATGGAGCGAAGGAAATAGGTGACGTTTCGGGTTGAGACCCTTCTTCAGACTGATGTGGGGGTGGGGGTTGGGCGGGAAGAAGAAAGGAAGGGGCGGAGACAGTGGGCTGTGTGAGAGCTGGGAAGGGGAGGTGAAGGAGGGAGAAAGCAAGGACTACCTGAAATTGGAGAAGTCAATGTTCATACCGCTGGGGTGTGAACTACCCAAGCAAAATATGAGGTGCTGCTCCTCCAATTTGCGGTGGGACTCACTCTGGCCATGGAGGAGGCCCAGGACAGAAAGGTCGGATACGGAATGAGAGGGGGAGTTGAAGTGCTGAGCCACCGGGAGATCACCGTGAGTCAGAAAGGAGGGAGGACACATATTGCCAGGATGTAAAGGAATGGAGGACGAATGAAACATAACGCCTGTATTCTGGTGTCCTTGGAGAGGGTTTATCCAGGCGAGGACCTGACAGCTTCCTTCCGTCTATTTCCTTCGCTCCATAGATGCTGCTGCACCCGCGGAGTTTCTCCAGCATTTTTGTGTACCGAGGATCTGACAACTGTCTCCTCACCTTAAATTCATTCACCAAAATAAATAATTCCCCCCCACATCCCACCCCACCACCTCCCACACCAAACCATAAAGGTGCCGGACTGAACCCTGAAGATCCCCGAGATGCTGCCTGAGCCGCTGAGTTACTTTACAAGTTCAAGTTCAAGTTGAAATTCATTTGTCACATGCACCATAAGGTGCAGTGAAATGTAATTTACCATGCAGCGTTACAATGAAAACAAGGACACATTGCAAAACATAATTCAACACAGACATCCACCACAGCATTCTTCACTGTGGTGCAAGGCTATACCGTTCAGACAGTCGCCCTACTGCAGCACTTTGTGTCTGTCCTCATTATTCCCCATGGTCTCTGTCTCAGGAGTCGTGATATTTACCTGCCTGGGTGCCCTGGAAACCCTCAGCAATATCTGGATCTCTGAAAGAGAAGGACTCTCCCCAATGGCAGCTGAATTTCCTGGCTTTCCCCAACAGTCCAGCGAGGGACCGAGGCGTCACATTCCTCTCGGACAAACCATTTTACGGGTGGCACGGTGGCGCAGCGGTAGAGTTGCTGCCTCACAGCGCCAGAGACCAGTGTTCAATCCTTGCTTGTCTGTACGGAGTTTATACATTCTAACCCGTGACCTGCACAGGTTTTCTCCGGGCGCTCTGGTTTCCTTCCACACTCCAAAGACGTACAGGTTTGTAGGCTAATTGTCTTGGTATAATCGTAAATTGCCGCTAGTGTGTGTAGGATAGTGATAGTGTACAGAGATCGCTGATAGCACGGACTCGGTAGGCCGAAGGGCCTGTTTCTGCGCTGTATATCTAAACTAAGCTGGGCCAAGGGAAGATCAGAGGTTGGCCATCAATGAGGGATTCCACCAATCTGCCCACTTTACAATACGAAAAGTAAGGATTAAGTGGAGACCCTCGGACTATCTTTAATCGGACTTTACCGGACTTTACCTTGCACTAAACGTGATTCCCTTTTTCATGTTTCTGTACACTGTGGATGGCTCGATTGTAATCATGTATAGACTTTCCACTGACAGGATAGCACACAACAAGATCTTTTCACTGTACCTCGGTACGTGTACGTGACAAGTCAAGTCAAGTCAAGTCAAGTTTATTCGTCACATACACATACGAGATGTGCAGTGAAATGAAAAGTAGCAATGCTCGCGGACTTGGTGCAAAAAGACAAACAAACAAACAACCAAACAAACTACAAACATAATGGAACAGAATCACATATTCTTTTACATATTAAATATTGTGGGCGGAAGGAAAAAGGGAAAAAAACAGCAATTCTTTAAAAAAGCAGTAGAGTGGTTCAGTAAAAGTTAGTCCCTGGTGAGATAGGAGTTTACAGTCCTAATGGCCTCTGGGAAGAAACTCCTTCTCAACCTCTCCGTTCTCACAGCATGGCAACGGAGGCGTTTGCCTGACCGTAGCAGCTGGAACAGTCCGTTGCAGGGGTGGAAGGGGTCTCCCATGGTGGAAGGGGTCTCCCACAATAAGCCAAACTAGACTAAGGAGCTATGGCAAGAATTTTGCTCAGGGGTAGAATAATGCGATGCAGTATGAAGTTAAAATCATCCAAACTTTACTTTTCTTCAAAAGTGCATTTGCTTTCAGGACAGGAAAGCAGCTAATGAATGAATCATGCTGCCATAAACAATGAATGCAAGTAGTCCAAGTAGTCAATGGATGATCGCATGGTTAGCTTGCTTGCTCACTCATTGTGGATATATCAGTAAGTGGTCTGTTCTGCTTGGCAATACTCTTTCCTACTCTTGCAGAACTAAAAAATCCCATCAGATAATGCTCCTGATAGAACCATTTAAAGTGTAGCAATCTCAGTTGCGTTAATATGAAAATAGGGCAGCTCAATACTTAACTCTCTGAGGACTCGCATGCACATTCTTGCTGTTATTTGAAGAGCTACAACAAATCCTTAATGGGGCCAGGATGCCAGAAAGCAAAACTCTTAGTTTTTAGTTTTACAGGCACAGCGCGGAAACAGGCCCTTCGGCCCACCGAGTCCGCACCGGCCAGCGATCCCCGCTCATTAACGCTATCCTACACGCACTAGGGACTATTTACACTTATACCAAGCTAATCAACCTACAAACCTGTACGTCTTTGGAGTGCGGGAGGAACGTAGGTCACGGGTACAAACTCCGTACAGACAGCACCCGTAGTCAGGATCGAACCCAGGTCTCCGGTGCTGCAAGCGCTGTAAGGCAGCAACTCTACCGCGGCACCATTGTGCTGCCCAAAATATGAACAGAATAAACTGTGATAAGTGGACAATGCTGTAATCCGGTGAGATTAGACTTTAGACTATAGAGATACAGCGCAGAAACAGGCCCGTTGGCCCACCGTGTCCGCGCCGACCAGCGATCACCCCGTAAACTAATAAAAATGATAAAAATGAATAACTCACATGCAAAAAATAACCCAAATTACAGAATGCAACCAAAATCTGTTGATAATTCATCGGTTAGTGTTGTGTGGTGTTCAAGAGCTTGGTGGTTGTTGGGAATAAGTTATTCTTGATGGTCATGTTTTTCTATACTTTCTTCCCGATGGTCAGAGTGAAATAAGAGCGTGGCCAGGGTGGTGTGGGTTACTTTATTACCGCAGACCTGTGATGAATGGGCACTCTGTGTTTTGCTCATGACACCCAGTATCTGCAGTTCCTTGTGTCTCCATTAATAAGACAGGCAATTTATCTGTAGATTGAGTTTGGGAAGTGAAGCTCGAAGGGGTATCAGTGGAAGAACATTCTTGCAATGGTGGAACAGGCACAAGAGGCAAAATAGTTTGGTTACTTATGCATCTATCTTCTTTGCCACATACACGTTCACAAGTTATAGGAGCAGAATTAGGCCATTCGGCCCATCAGGTCTACACCGCCATTCAATCATGGCCGATCTATCTTTCATAAGGTCATGTTCATAAGTGATAGGAGTAGAATTAGGCCATTTGGCCCATCACATCTACTATGCCATTCAATCATGGTTGATCTATCTCTCCCTCTTAACCCCATTCTCCTGCCCTTTCCCCATAACCCCTTACTAATCAAGTATCTATTAATCTCTGCCTCAGAAATATCCACAGCCTTCTGGTGCAATGAATTCCACAGATTCACCACCCTTTCCCTCTCAACCACATTCTCCTGCCTGCTCCCCATAACCCCTGACCCCTGTACTAGTCAAGAATCTTTACTCTCTCCAAATTCCACCAGATGGCGCCGCACGACGGCAGCCTCACCAACAGTCTGTCTGTTTTTCATCCTGTTTTGGTGATATTTTTAGTGCTTTAGTGTTTTAAAAGTTAGTGTAAATGTTCTCTGGTTTGTTTGATGTGGGGGAGTGGGGCAGGGGGTCGGGGGAAACTTTTATTTAGTCTCTTACCTTGCCGGAGATGCGATTGTTTTCCGGATCGTATCTCCAGTCACTCTGCGGCCTAACATCGTGGAGCTGCAGGCCTCGCTCGGGACTGGCTTTGAGCCCCACCGCGCGGGCGTGGACTTACCATCAGAGCCGATCCGTTGCCTGGACTCCAACTGCGGCCTGCGGACTTCAACATCGCAGAGTCTCTGGAAGCTCCAGTCGCAGAAGGTTTCGACCAGCCCCGACCCGGGGTAGATCGCCCGGCGCGGGAGAGCTTGACATCCCCCCGATGCAGGAGCTTGATCGCCCCGACGCGGAGGGCCCGCTGCTGAAGGCTATGGGAGCCAAGATCGTCCCGTCAACAGAAGGCTCGAGGCCCCCGACCGCGGGAGAACAAAAGGAAGTGATTGAAGAGATTTTTCTCGCCTTCCATCACAGTGAGGAATGTGGAGGAGTCACTGTGGTGGATGTTCATGTTAAAATGTATTTTGTGCGTTTTTTATTGCTTATTAATGGTATGACTGTATGGCAAATCAAATTCCTCGTATGATGCAAAACATACATAGAAACATAGAAACATAGAAAATTGGTGCAGGAGTAGGCCATTCGGCCCTTCGATCCTGCACCGCCATTCAATATGATAATGGCTGATCATCCAACTCAGTATCCTGTACCTGCCTTCTCTCCATACCCCCTGATCCCTTTAGCCACTAGGGCCACATCTAACTCCCTCTTAAATATAGCCAATGAACTGGCCTCAACTACCTTCTGTGGCAGAGAATTCCAGAGATTCAACACTCTCTGTGTGAAAAATGTTTTCTTCATCTCGGTCCTATAAGATTTCCCCCTTATCCTTAAACTGTGACCCCTTGTTCTGGACTTGGCGAATAAAATATGATTATGATTATGAATCATGATGGTTCCAATGAAGTATTAACTGTTTTCTCACTCTCTCTCTCTCTCTCTCCCTCCATTACTAAATGTCACCAATAACTTTAGTTTACAAAGCAGAGATGTCACGCATTCACGTAGCCTCCCACCTTCACCCTCCCAACCACTTCATCTTTAAATGATTTTTGGTGCCAGGTAATTTACCCCAAACTGCGCAGTAACGTCAGTGAGTTATGTGCTTCTTGTCAGGAGAGTCAGGCATTATATGAGGTTGAGTTCACTATAGAGTGCAAGGACAGCAGAAAGTACTGTACGTGACCGGACATGCAAAGAGCAGATTTTCTGGCAACTCGGCCCGAGGACTGCAATATATGTCCCTATTACTGCAGAACACACCATAGAACAGGCACTTTCTCCCACAAGGATGCACGTTCTTAAGACCAGGTTATCTCACACGTACTGTGAATGCCACTTTTTATTACCAGTAAAACTACACTTAAATTTTAAGATTCAAAGCCGTAGTAAAGAAATTTAAAGGTGAAAAGAAGGTCAGGTCCTTTCATTGTTTTGTCCCTCAGTTCCATCAAAGTCGAGGGAGAGTGCTATGATTATTAGATGGTGATTCTGCTGGGCAATTCTCCAAATAACAAAACACCAGCCAGGAATGAGCTCAAAAGACTGATTCTGCTTTCATTTATATGTTGCAGTTGTTAACAGGCAGCACTAGGAAATTCCTAACTATTGATCATAGTTTTAGTTTAGTTTAGTTTAGAGATACAGCGTGGAAACAGGCCCTTCGGCCCACCGAGTCCACACTGACCAGCGATCCCCGCACACTAACACTACCTTATGCCCCTGTCCCACTTAGGAAACCTGAACGGAAACCTCTGGAGACTTTGCGCCCCACCCAAGGTTTCCGTGCGGTTCCCGGAGGTTTTTGTCAGTCTCCCTACCTGCTTCCACTACCTGCAACCTCCGGCAACCACCTGCAACCTCCGGGAACCACAGCGAAACCTTGGGTGGGGCTCAAAGTCTCCAGAGGTTTCCGTTCAGGTTTCCTAAGTGGGACAGGGGCATAAGGTAGTGTTAGTGTGCGGGGATCGCTGGTCAGTGTGGGGCATTACACACACTAGGAACAATTTACTTTTATACCAAGCCAATAAACCTACAAACCTGGAGTGTGGGAGGAAACCAAAGATCTCTAAGAAAACCCACGCAGGTCACAGGGAGAACATGCAAACTCCGTACAGACAGCACCCGTATCCGGGATCGAACCCTGGTCTCTGGCGCTGTAAGTGCTGTAAGGCAGCAACTCTACCGCTGCGCCACAGTGCCGCCCCAAGTGGGTGGTTTATAAACACTGACCGTATATATTTAACAGAGTCAAAATAGATGCATCAGACAGATAATTACTGCTTAATGAAGCTTGATGGAGTGGGAGTAAGAGTTGACGTATACAGCACAGTGGCACAACGGCAGAGCTGCTGTAGAACATGACTACGTCAGAGACTCGGATTCGATCCTGACTACGCTGTCTGTTTGGAGTTTGTACGTTCTCCCTGTGACCACGTGGGTTTTCCCCGGGTGCTCAATCCCAAATTTGCGGAGGACACAAAGCTGGGTGGCAGTGTTGGCTGTGAGGGAGATGCTATGAGGGTGACTTGGATAGGTTGGGTGAGTGGGCAGATGCATGGCAGATACAGTATAATGTGGATAAATGTGAGGTTATCCACTTTGGTGGCAATAACAAGAAGGCAGATTATTATCTGAATGGTGTCACACTAGTAAAAGGGGAGGTTCAACGAGACTTGGGTGTCCTTGTACATCAGTCACTGAAAGTAAACATGCAGGTACGACAGGCAGTGAAGAAAGCTAATGGCATGTTGGCCTTCATAGCGAGAGGATTTGAGTATATAGGCAAGGAGGTCCTACTGCAGTTGTACAGGGCCCTGGTCAGACCACACTTGGAGTATTGTGTGCAGTTTTGGTTTGCTAACTTGAGGAAGAATATTCTTGCTATTGAGGGAGTGCAGCGTAGGTTCACCAGGTTAATTCCCGGGATGGCGGGACTGTCATATGATGGATCGACTGGGCTTATAGTCACTGGAATTTAGAAGGATGAGAGGAGATCTTATAGAAACATTAAAAATTCTTGGCATTGGACAGGCTAGAAGCAGGAAAAATGTTCCTCATGTTGGGAGAGTCCAGAACCAGGAGTCACAGATTAGGAATAAGGCGTAGGCCATTTAGGACTGAGATGAGGAAAAACTTTTTCACGCAGAGAGTTGTGAATTTGTGGAATTCACTGCCACAGAAGGCAGTGGAGGCCAATTCACTGGATGTTTTCAAGAAAGAGTTAGATAGGGCTAACGGAATCAAGGGATATGGGGAGAAAGCAGGAACGGGGTACTGATTTAGGATGATCAGCCATGATTATATTGAATGGCGGTTAACTGACCTTGGTAAAATTGTGAATTGTTGCTAGTGTGTAGGATAGTGGTAGTGCATGGGGTGATCACTGATCGCTGATCAGCCGAAGGGCCTGATTCCATGCTGTCTCCATGTCAAAGTTTAAAGTCTAAAGTCTATGGTTTTCGGATCATTAGGAGGTTGAAACTAAACAGTGTTGTCACAATATTTATTAAGGATACAATCACAAGCTGTGATCAGATGGATGATCATGTGATTTCCCTGCCACCAGGATCAGTCTGAACAAAACATTACCTATCAATGTTCTCCAGAGATGCTGCCTGGCCTGCTGAAATACTCCAGCACTTTGTGCTTTCTTTCGTAAACCAGCATCTGCAGTTCCTAGTGTCTCCAGCAAACGAAACGGAATGGGTTGAATTAAAAAGTGAATCACGGTACTAATACTACTGGGTATGTTCTTTACAACTTCAATTAGACCAAGGAAGATTAAGGGCAATTTTGCAAGCAATGGCGTGTTTCAAAAGCACCAGGCCGGTATATGTGGGAAATTCCAATTACCTGATCTTAATGGAAAACAGCCAGTACTGATCAATTGATATATTGATTGATTGATATAATTTAATTGCCACACAACCAAGGTCGGTGGAATTTGGGTTGCCAATTATGTAACAAAACCATCAAAAATAGTTATGAAGAACGATCGCAATCCAAACATTCCCTCCACAGATGCTGCCTGACCGGTTTGAGTTACTGTAGAACTCTGTGCCTTGCTCAAGATTCCAGCACCTTGTGTCTCCATCAAAAATAAAGGGAATTTATTCTTAGCTTTACTATTAGAAATAAGTGGAAGAATGTTTACTTTAGACTTTGGGAATTCAGCGGGGAAACAGGCCCTTCAGCCCACTGAGTCCATGATGGCCAGCGATCACTCCGTATACTCGCACTATCCTACACACTAGGGGCAGTTTACAATTTTTACCAAAGCCAATTAGCCTACAAACCTGTACACCTTTGGAGTGTGGGAGGGAACCGGAGCACCCGGAGAAAATCCACGCAGGTTGGATTTGGACAAATCCAAGAAGAATGGACAAACTTCACACAGACAGCACCCGTAGTCAGGACCGAACCCGGGTCTCTGGCACTGCAAGGCACCAGCTCTACCGCTGCGCCACTGTGCGGCCCCTTGCAGTATTTTCTTGCAGTAATGTTCTTGCAGTATTTATCATAATTCTGTTCGAGAAGGAACTGCAGATGCTGGAAAATCGAAGGTACACAAAAATGCTGGAGAAACTCAGCCGGTGCACCCGCTGAGTTTCTCCAGCATTTTTGTGTACCTTTTATCATAATTCTGTCAGCCTTAGCATTGCGATGGATTATAATTTACAGAAGCCAATTAACCGACCAACCCGCACACTTATTTTAGAGATAAATTAAGAATAACGGTTCCAAAATCAAGCATGGTCATTTTTGTTAGAGGGACAAATGAGTTTGCAAAAGTGAACTGGAAAAAAGCTACTCAAAAGCAAATCTGGCTCAGTGAACCATGAGGGATTTAAGGGAGAGATATAAAAGATGAAGAACGAGCCGACCAAATCTAGAGAACTCGCCCATTTAGAGGCGTAGGGGTTAAGATGGAACAAATAAAAAATAAAACCAATATGAGACCACAAAAGCTTAATACAGCAGTAAATCTGGAAAAACATGGATCATGTAGGAGTGAAGTCCAAAGGGGATTAAAAAGGCATAAAGAAAAGTCAAATCATCAAATATCTTTGGATTTTATGTATGTAAAGAGCCAGAGTGTAACAGAGGGAGGAGAACATCCCACGAGCGACCAAGAAGGAGGTGGGCTCGTTTCCTAATAAACATTTGATGACATTTTCCACAAGAGAGGGGGGTAATGCCACTGTTGTCCTTTAGGTGCGCAAGTGTGAAATATTCGACAGAATAATCGTACAGGAGGAAACAATGAGAGGTTTAACATCTTTGGAAATAAATATAATTGTCTGACTTGTGTGAAATATGTCGCATGTTGTTGCGGGCAGCAGAGGAGGATGTTGTAAAGATCCCAGATCGCATCTAGTTGCACGAGTGGCCCCAGGAGATTGGAGACCACTGACTGAGCGGTTGCTGCCATACTGCGCCAGAGACCCGGGTTCGATCCTGACCACAGGCGCTGTCTGTACAGAGTTTATACTTTCTCCCTGTGACCTGCGTGGGTTTTCTCCGAGTGCTGCGGTTACCTCCCACGCTCCAATGACGAGCAGGTTTGTAGGTTATTCGACTTCTGCAAATTGTAAATTTGTCCCGAGTGTGTGTAGGATAGTGCTAGTATGCGGGGTGATGGTTGGTCGGCACCGACTCAGTGGGCCTGGATCTCTAAGAGTAAAAGAAAGTCTAAATCCACTCTAGCTGTACGAGGAGTTCCAGAAGATTGGAGAACTGCCAATATCATACCAGTCTTTCAAACCGTCCAAAATAAAAATACAAGTAATTATATGTTGATTAGTTTAACTTCAAAGGAACTTAATGTCAGGACTTTCATATGAAGAAAGACTGGATAGACTCGGTTTGTACTCGCTAGAATTTAGAAGATTGAGGGGGGATCTTATAGAAACTTACAAAATTCTTAACGGGTTGGACAGGCTAGATGCAGGAAGATTGTTCCCGATGTTGGGGAAGTCCAGAACAAGGGGTCACAGTTTAAGGATAAGGGGGAAATCTTTTAGGACCGAGATGAGGAAAACATTTTTCACACAGAGAGTGGTGAATCTCTGGAATTCTCTGCCACAGAAGGTAGTTGAGGCCAGTTCATTGGCTATATTTAAGAAGGAGTTAGATGTGGCCCTTGTGGCTAAAGGGATCAGGGGGTATGGAGAGAAGGCAGGTACAGGATATTGAGTTGGATGATCAGTCATGATCATATTGAATGGCTCGAAGGGCCGAATGGCCTACTCCTGCACCTATTTTCTATGTTTCTATGTTAAAGGGACTGTCCCACTGCGGCGACCTAATCCGCGAGTTCTGGCGAGTTTGCCCTCGACTCATACACGCAGCATGGTCGACACGAGGTCGTTGGAGGTCTTTGTAACTCTCCTTCATGCTCGAGAGTGGTCTCCGTGTACTCGAGGCCTCAGCTAGGTCGCGGCATATTTTTTAACATGTTGAAAAATGACCGCGAGTAAAAAAAGGTCGCCATGGAAAAAATCAATACTTTTTTTACTCGTAGGTTTAGTCGTAGTAGGTCATAGTAGGTCGGCATGTTAGTCGTAGGTAATCGAGGGTAGTCGAAGGGAGTCGAATGTAGTCGTAGATAGTCTTCATCATAGTCGAAGGGAGGTCGAAGGAGGTCGTCTTCACTTTCCACTGTTCGGTGTCCAATTTTCCAGAAGTTAGTCGTAGCCAGTCGAAGCTGGTCTTCAACATGTCGAAGGAGGTCTTCAACACGACATTTTTTCAAACTCTCCTAAACTCTTCTAAACTCGCCCAAGTGGGACAGCCCCTTTAAGCTCTGGAGCTGAACTCACTGGAGATGAGGGGATATCTATTTGAAACTTACCGAATAGTGATAGGCCTGGATGGAGTGGATGTGGAGAGGATGTTTCCACTAGTAGGAGAGTCTGGGACCAGAGGACACACCATCAGAATAAAAGGCTGTACCTTTGGAAAGCTTATGAAATTATAAGGGATTTAAGATCGGAATTCCAGAATTTAGAGACTTAGTAACTGAAAAGTTAATGTGATAGAAGCAGAATTAGGTATTCGGTCCATTAAGTCTACTCTGCCATTCAATCATGGCTGATCTATCTTTCCCTCTTAACCCCATTCTGCTGCCTACTCCCCATAACCCCTGATACCCGCATCAATCAAGAATCTATCTACCTCTGCCTTGAAAATGCCCATTGACTTGGCCTCCATAGTCTTATGTGGCAATGAATTCCACAGATTCACCACCCTCTGACGAATGAAATTCCTCTTCTTCCTAAAGGAACATCCTTTAATTCCAAGGCTATGACTTCTGGTCCTAGACTCTCCCACTAGTGGAAACATCCTCTCCACATCCACTCTATCCAGGCCTTTCACTATTCGGTAAGTTTCAATGAGGTTCCCCCTCATCCCGCTAAACTCCAGCAAGTACAGTGTTCAAGAAGGAACTGCAGATGCTGGAAAATTGAAGGTAGACAAAAATGCTGGAGAAACACAGCGGGTGCGGCAGCATCTATGGAGCGAAGGAAATAGGCAACGTTTCGGGACAAAACCCTCCTTCACACTGAGTGGGGGGGGGGGAGAGAAGAAGAAAAGAAGAGGAGGAGTCAGAGGGTTGAGGGAGAGCTGAGAAGGGGAGGAGACAGCCCTTGCTGTCTCCCTCCCCCCCCCATCAATCTGAAGAAGGGTTTCAGCCCAAAACGTTGCCTATTTCCTTCGCTCCATAGATGCTGCCTCACCCGCTGAGTTTCTCCAGCATTTTTGTCTACCTTCTAGCGAGTACAGGCTCAGTGGAGTCAAACACAAAACAATGAAGCAACTTTAGCCAGAATGGCTCCACTGCTCCTTAATTTTAAACAGCCCACACGAGAAATATGTAGAGCAATGTCTAAATATTCATGACTATTTCATAATCATTTCCGTGTTGATCTTGTTGCTTTTGTCTGCCCGTGAAAGAAAAGTGTATTATGTTATCGGTTCCACTTGATGTTGCAAGAGGCAGACTCAATTGCCCAGTAACTTGTACCCATGTCCAAGGCTTTCCCAAACTATTTACCTGACAGCACCAACAATAAATGCAAGCCACTTAATGCCAAGTCAAAAGGTTTTGTGCCATCAATCGAAAGAGAATTCTTCATTCTTTCATTTGCATTAATCTGGCACATTATTCAATGTCATTTGAAGAGGCAATCTTAATTGAAATGCGGCATAATTGTATTCCAATTTACTCAGTGGCACACGGACCGATTCAGCTCAATTCTCCGCGTTAATACAGCTTGATTTTCCCTCCTTTAAAATGCAGGAGTAAAATTGGCAGGCACGAGCAAACGCAGCAAGCCGACCCTTTTGCCAGCTGGCATGTTAAATTAAAATTAAACTCATTGTTCATGAAAACAATGAGTTTAATTTGTTTTAAAGTAGAAAGACTGCATAAATCAGCTGCTTCACATCTGCTGCTTGGGCATAAAACATTCCAATTTGTAACCAGTTTTATTCGAGACATGTCGGCATACATTTGTAGTTTTAATCACTCGGACCAGCTCATCGGGGAAGGGTAATGTTTGTGATGTCCTGAGTTTAGAATTCAGAGATACAGCACGGAAACGGCCCTTTGGCCCAACTAGTCCGCGCCGACCAGTGATTCCCGTACACGAGCACTACCTTACACACTGGGGCCAATTTTTACCAAAGCCAATTAACCTACAAAACCTGTACGTTTTTGGAATGTGGGTAGAACCCGGTGCACCCGGAGAAAACCCACGCAGGTCACAGGGATAATGTATAAACTCAGTACAGACAGCACCAGTAGTCAGGATCGAACCCGGGTCTCTGGCGCTGTAAGGCACCACCTCTACCACTGCGCCACCGTGCGCCATGTCCTTAGTTTGGTTTAGAGATACAGCAGGGAAACAGGCCCTTTGTCCCACTGAGTCCACACTGACCAGTGTTCACCTGTTCACACTATTTCTATGTTATTCCACTTTCTCTTCGTTTTCTTTTACAGAGACCAATTAACTTACAAACCTGCGCATCTTTGGCATGTGGGAGGAAACCGCAGAACCCAGAAAAAGCCCCTTGCGGTCACAGGGAGAACATGCGGACTCCACACGGACAGCATCCGAGGTCAGGTACGAACCCTGATCTCTGACTTTGTGGGGCAGCAGCTCTACCAGCAGCACCACCGTGTAGCCCAGCATAAGTGAAAGATATTCAAGCTGCCTTGGCGAGATAATAAATAGAATCACAAGGCGGTACGGTGGCGCAGCGGTAGAGTTGCTGCCTTACAGCGCTTGCAGCGCCGGAGACCCGGGTTTAATCCTGACTACGGGTGCGGTCTGTACGGTGTTGGTAGGTTCTCCCCGTGAATGCGTGGGTTCTCTCTGAGATCTTTGGTTTCCTCCTACACACCAAAGACCTACAGCTTTGTGGCTTCATTGTCCCTAATGTGTTAATGTGAAGGGATTGCTGGTCAGTGCAGACCCGGTGGGCCGAAAGGCCTGTTTCCACACTGTATCTCTAAACTAGAGAGTCAAGAGTGTTTTATTGTCATGTGTCCCAGATAGAACAATGGAATTCTTACTTGCAGCAGCACAACAGAATATGTAAACATAGTACACTGTAAATAAATGAGAAAAAAAAAGTTCTGTGTGTGTATATGCACACACTCACACATACGTACACATAAAAAACAAACATACAATAATCATGCCATAATAACAATAATAGTCTATGTAGTTCAGAGCTTAATGATTATTAACGGTTTGGACACGCTAGAGGCAGGAAACATGTTCCCGATGTTGGCCGAATGGCCTACTCCTGCACCCAATGTCTAATGTCTTATTGAGGTTACATAGAAACATAGAAACATAGAAATTAGGTGCAGGAGTAGGCCATTCGGCCCTTCGAGCCTGCACCGCCATTCAATATGATCATGGCTGATCATCCAACTCAGTATCCCGTACCTGCCTTCTCTCCATACCCTCTGATCCCCTTAGCCACAAGGGCCACATCTAACTCCCTCTTAAATATAGCCAATTAACTGGCCTCGACTACCCTCTGTGGCAGGGAATTCCAGAGATTCACCACTCTGTGTGTGAAAAAAGTTCTTCTCATCTCGGTTTTAAAGGATTTCCCCCTTATCCTTAAGCTGTGACCCCTTGTCCTGGACTTCCCCAACATCGGGAGCAATCTTCCTGCATCTAGCCTGTCCAACCCCTTAAGAATTTTGTAAGTTTCTATAAGATCCCCTCTCAATCTCCTAAATTCTAGAGAGTATAAACCAAGTAGGTTGTAGTGTTTAATAGCTAATGATGTAGGGAAGAAGCTGTTCCCTGCTAACTAAACTAAACTAAAAAAAATCACAGTATGTAGGGTTTTTTTTTAAAAGAACCAACATTTCCAGGAAAGTTTATTTTCAAAATCAGTTCTCTCCTTTGTTCAAGTTTTTTTTATAGCATTTCCAATCTATATTTTGGTCATAAATAACTAATGAATGTTTCAGTCTTTTGAAATCACTCATATGGGGATATTTCTCTACAATTGGTTTCATATTTCACCAGTTAAATATCTTGATTTTGTTTTATATTAACACTGGTGAGATTGCAATACACTTCTGTTTGACAGAAGTCTATTCACTTTCAGACATGTATCCAGAAATCCAATTCACACATTTTGTTTCACAGTCCTCAATCATTTCACCAAGTTCCACATATTTTCTTTACTGATCCAGTTTCCCAAGAAAAGAATAAAGGTTGTCGTAGGTTGTCGTAGATGGACGTCCCAAGTCGCGAGGAATTGTGTCATTGGTTGACGTAGCTTGTCGTAGCTTGGCATCGATTAGGTGGTAGCTTGTCTTGGACATTGTCGTGGGATATGTCACACCGCGACAGTGACTGTCGCCACAGTCGTCTAAAAAATCGCCTAAGTGGGACAGGCCCTTAAACTGTACTAAAATCATAGACTAGATTTTCAGAATGTTACATATTTGCTAATAAAGGTGCTGAATCAATACCTTGGAATTATATCTCGATTTTAGACTGGGGTGAGAGTGCTAAAGAGCACGCACTTTCTTTTTTCTCCCAAGCAAAACTTCTGTACATGTGGAGCAGTAAAGGTCATGATAGTTGCTGGATGGATTCCAAACAAGCGCCAGCAGTCACACATGCGGCAATTAATGTCGGGCTTCAGCCATTCAATGACTCCCACGCAGTCCAAGATACTATGGTTCCCCTTTTCCAGGGTTAGGTCCTTCCCGGGTGGTACTAGAGAGGGACCTCACGTTGTCCACGGGCACCCTGGGGGATTTATGGGACTGCTGGGCACCGTGGGGGGGGGGGGGGGAATGCATCCTTGACAAAGACTGCAAGGACAAGGTCACAACGCAAGACGCGCGCATGCGTGCATTATGCGTGTGGTGAGGCGTGGTGACGTAGGCAGTGACGCGCGGTGAGCGCACGGCGCCCCAGGATTTTGGGATGCTCTAAATCCTCACGCTCCACCAGCGTGACGTGCAAATGACGCCCAAGTGAGACAGGCCCTTTAGTCTCTGTGACAGGCCCATTCTACACAGTGCAAAGCTTCTTATCTATCTACACATTCGTTGGTCCATTACTCAATGTGTACCATGCATACAATTCTCGCGAAACATTAACACCAAATGCCGGAGGAACTCAGCGAGTCAGGCAGCATCTCTCGATGGCAACATCCTCGTAAATCTTCTCAGCACTCTTTCCAGCTTAACAACATCGCCTCACCCTTCCGTGGAGGTTCTAAACAATCATGTTGGGCCCAGGACATCACAGATATACAAGCCCAGGAACTTTACTTTAGACTTTAGAGACAGAGCGTGGAGACTGGCCCTTTGGCCCATCGAGTCTGCGCCGACCAGCGGTCACCCCGTACACCAACACTATCCTACACACTAGGGACAATTTACAATTTTTCAGAAGCCAATTACCCTACAAACCTTCACGACTTTGGTTTATGGCAGGAAACCAGAAACCCCACTCGGTCACAGGGAGAACGTACAAACTCCGTACAGACAGCACCCGTAGTCAGGATCGAACCCGGATTCTGTGGCGCTGTAAGGCAGCAACTCTACCGCTGCACCACCGTGCCACCGTAACTTGAAGCTGTTTACTCCATCCGCCACCATCCCATCAATAAAGACCAAGGCTGGATTAACCATTAAGCAAAATAAGCACGTGCTTAGGCCATCAAGGGAAGAAGGGCACCACAGAAATGGTAGGTGTGTTACGTAAGATTAATTTTGAGGATCTGATCAAAGACTTTGCAATTAAAAAGAGTAGAAAACTTTTCAAATATAAATAAAGTTGAAGTATGCAAACATTATTTTCCATCTTACTGTTAGTTTTGTTTCATTTTGAAAAATAAAAAATTATTTTATGGTTTATTATTGTTTATATTTTGAATTACATATATATGGGGGCACCAAAATCTTTTAAGTGCTTAGCGCCTCTATGGGTCTTAATCCGGCCCTGATAAAGACAGCTTCATAGATTCCCACCTTTCCATTCCTGCATTTAGCCTTCAGCAGCTTGGTTTTACTAACACACAGAGAGCAAGCCTGATGTTCTTGCAGCATTCAAGCATCTTACCAGCATTTTTGCATTTGTTATAAAGTTTTCTTTTGCAAACAATAACAATGGTGCTTTTCATATCCATTTAATCGTGTTAGCTTAAACCGTGACATGATTGAATTCCGCCACAGAGCGACACAAGGAAACAAATGGTCAGAACTGCAAACGGGACAAGGCCATTGTACGACATCTCAGCCAGTTAGAGGCTGCAATCTTTCAGCTGCTTCCTTTCAAAGTATAATTATAAATGCCAGAGAGGAGATCGTAAATAACTAAGACATAGGGTCAACTGAGCTCTCTTACTCAATATAAAAGAGATATATAGAGCAGTTGCACTGTAGTGAAACTCATAGCCATACAGCATGGAAACATAGACACATAGAAACATAGAAAATAGGTACAGGAGTTGACCATTCGGCCCTTCGAGCCAGCACCACCATTCAATATGATCATGGCTGATCATCCAACTCAGTATCAACTCAGTACCAACTCATCCAAAACCATTCCAGCTTTCTCCCCATATCCCTTGATTCCGTTAGCCCTAAGAACTACATCTAACTCTCTCTTGAAAACATCCAGTGATTTGGCCTCCACTGCCTCCGTGGCAGAGAATTCCACAGATTCACAACTTTCTGGATGAATAAGTTTTTCATCATCTCAGTCCTAAATGACCTATCCCTTATTCTTAAACTGTGACCCCTGGTTCTGGACTCCCTCAACATCAGGAACATTGTTCCTGCATCTAGCCTGTCCAATCCCTTAAGAATTTTTTATGTTTCCATAAGATCCCCTCTCATTCTTCTAAATTCCAGTGAATTAGGAACAGGCCCTTTGGCCCAACTTGCCTGCACTGACCAACATATCCCATCTAATAGCCCCACCTGCCTGTGTCTGGCACATATCCCTCTAGACCTGTCCTATCCATGTACCTGTCTAAATGTTTCTTAAACATTGCGATAGCTCCTGCCTCAACTACCTCCTCCAACAGCTCGTTCCATACACCCACCACCTTAACTAAAAGTTACCCCTCAGGCTCTTATTAAATCTATCCCCCCCCCCCCCCCGTAACCCTATGCCCTCTGGTCCTAGATTCCCCTACTCCGAGCATGTGGAGGTGATGAATTCACGCATCCAGCCTCCACTTCATCGCTATCCCAAGCAACTTTATCAGTCGTGATGGCTATTGCCACTCACACAGTCTGTAGTTCTTGTTACAAAAAAAATGACTCCTTTCATCAAATTTACGGTTGCCAAATTTACTATGCAGGTGGAGATATATCTTTTGCAATTACTTGTCCAAGATAGACTCAAAGTGCTGGAGTAACTCAGCGGGTCAGGCAGCATCTCTGGAGAAAAAGGATGGGTGACGTTTCGGGTCAGGACCCTTCTTCAGACTCAAAACGTCATCCATCTTTTTTCTCCAGAGATGCTACCTGACCCGCTGAGTTACTCCAGCACTTTGTGCCTATCCTCGATATATCCTCGATATAAACCAGCATCTGCAGTTCCTTCGTTACACACATATATATCCATCTTTGGATCTGCAGTTTGACTAGCAAGGGGCAAAGCAAAACAAAGTCCAGGCACACACAATAAATCAAAAAAATACACCTCCTAATCAATACTGGCAGTGTTTAAACGCCTGAGATTCACAGCATGAAGATTCAGTGGTCATGCTCGCACTTCACTGCACACATTGAGTGGGTTTTCTCTGGATGGTCCTGTTTCCCCCCACACTCCAAAGATGTACAGGTTGGCTGGTTAATTGGCTTCAGTAAAATTGTATATTGTCCCTAGTGTGTAGGATAGTGCCAGTGTAACGGTGATCACTGGTCGGCGTGGGATGAAGGACCTGTTTCTGCACTGTATCTTTAAAGGCTAAAGACTAAAGCCTAAATTCAGTACCAAATAGTTTTGTGCAGCACGGTGGCGCAGCGGTAGAGTTGCTGCCTTACAGCACCAGAGACCCGGGTTCGATCCCGACTATGGGTGCTGTCTGTACGGAGTTTGTACGTCCTCCCAGTGACCTGAGTGGGTTTTCTCCGAGAACTTCGGTTTCCTCCCACACTCCAAAGACGTACAGGTTTGTAAGTTAATTGGCTTTGGTAAAATTTTAAATTGTCCCTGGTGTGTGTAGGATAGTGTTGGTGTGCGGGCATCGCTGGTCAGTTCGGTCTCGGTGGGTCGAAGGGCCTGTTTCCGCGCTGTATCTCTAAACTAACCTAAACTAACCATGATGGTTCACTGATCATTCTCCACTTCACTGCACATATTGGGTGGGCGACTGTGAATATAATGCAATCATCAAAGAGGGGCTGCGTATAAACAATATCTATATTAGAAAGCAATGTTCAGTGACTGGGGTAAGATGCAAAATTGCTGGAGAAACTCAGCGGGTCGGGCAGCCATCTTCGTCATCTATCCATGTTCTTCAGCGATGCTGCCCGACCCACAGAGTTACTCCTGCGTTTTGTGTCTTTCCTTGGTAAACCAGCACTTTGTGTATTTTCCTGTCTGTTCGCCATTGAATACCATTTTAACTGCTCTTTACAGTTAAGCTGCTGAGATAAGTGGAACATCAAAGGATACAGTGTGTCTCCAAGGCAACTCGTCAGTCTCCAATTGCTTGTCTTTGGGTTTTCAATCGTAAAGGGGGCTTTTGCAAGGGTTTAGTTTAGTTTAGAGATGAAGCATGGAAACGGGCCCTTCGGCCCACTGAGTCCGTACCCACCAGCACTCCTCACACATTAACACTATCCTACACACACACTTGGGACAATTTGCAATTTACATTTATACCAAGCCAATCAACCTACAAACCTGTATATTTTGGGAGTGTGGGAGGTAACCGAAGATCTCGGAGAAAACCCTCGCTGGTCACAGGGAAAAACATCCAAACTCCATACAGACAGCTCCCGTAGTCGGGATCGAACCCGGGTCTCTAGCGCTGTAAGGCAGCAACTCTACCGCTCCACCACTGTGAGATAGAGACTATGAAAACGAGGACAAAATTATAGCTTGATTGGTTGATTGAAAGATACAGCATAGAACATGGATCATGTAGAGGCAGACGAGATCAGTTTAACTTGGCATCATGTTTGGCACGAACATTGTGAGCTGTATGTTCTATGTTCTATGTTCAATCTCAAGAAGTCTGAAGAAGGGTCCTGTCATGAACCATCACCTATCCACGTTCACCAGAGATGCTGCCTGCCCTGCAGAGTTACTCCTGCACTCTGTGTCCACATTTTAGGTAGTCCTAATCTGCTATGAGTAAGGGCCTGTCCCACTTACGCGACTTTTCCGGCGACTGCCGGCACCCGTCACAGGTCATTGCAGGTCGCCGAAAGTTTTCAACATGTTGAAAATCCAGCGGCGACCAGAAAGACACTACAACTCTTTGGGCGACTGAGGAGACTACTCATCAAGTCAAGTCAAGTTTATTTGTCACATACACATACAAGATGTGCAGTGAAATGAAAAGTGGCAATGCCCGCGGACTTTGTGCAAAAAACAAACAAACAAACAAACTACAAACACACTGGAACAGAATCACATATTCTTTTACATATTAAATATTGTGGGCGGAAGGAAAAAGGGAAAAAACTCCCAGCAATTTTGAAAAAACAGTAGAGTGGTCCAGTAAAGTTAGTCCCTGGTGAGATAGGAGTTTACAGTCCTAATGGCCTCTGGAAAGAAACTCCTTCTCAACCCCTCCATTCTCACAGCATGACAGCGGAGGCATTTGCCTGACTGTAGCAGCTGGAACAGTCCGTTACCCATGATCTTATTGGCTCTGGAGTTGCACCTCCTGATGTACAGTTCGTGCAGGGGGGCGAGTGAAGTTCCTATAGTGCGTTCGGCCGAACGCACTACTCTCTGCAGAGCCCTCTTGTCCTGGGCAGAGCAATTCCCAAACCAGATTGTGATATTTCCGGACAAAATGCTTGACCATACAGGCATGACCATACAGGCGACATGTCGCGGGGTGAAGCCTGTATGGTCGTGAGTAGTCGTGAGTAGTCGCCCAAAGAGTCGTACCTTGTTCTGGTCGCCGCTGGATTTTCAACATGTTGAAAATTTTCGGCGACCTGCAATGACCTATGACGGGTGCCGGCAGTCGCGTAAGTGGGACGGGCCCATTAAGTGTCTGATTTAGGTCTGTAATGTTACAATTTGGCTCACTGGCACATAATGCAGAGCAGTGTTACTCAGGGAGCTGGTGTTAATCACTCTTTAATGACTGCTGCAGCACACAAGTGGATGAAATGTCGGGTAAAGATAGTTTGAGCTAATCTTCTCCTCCACATTTTTGCTTATTACAAATGAATAATGAAACCAAGGATTGTTAATGACAATAAAACCAATCCTTCAATAGTCAATAGGTTTATATGGAAACACAATTTTCCAGAGGTTAACAGCATGGTTCAATGGTTTAACGGTGTATTATTTGTCGCATCTGCAACTGCGCAGTGAAATTCTTTTTTGCATATTTACACGTGCGGGCGCTGCCATGTTTCGGGGCCATTTTCAACGTCCGTACGCTCGGTGTACTGGAGCTGTTGATCCAGGCGAGCAGCAGGCTGCTGCAGGGCCTTCCTCCATCAACCTCGACCGGTTCGGCCCCAGGACCAACGTCCCTCTCCTCTCCTCTCCTCGCCCGGCCATCATTGTGTCCCGGAGTCGCCTCCGCCAGCCGACCTTGAAAGTGCTGAAGACGTTACCCTGGTCCACCCTCACTAGGTCATAGGAAATAAGAGTAGAATTAGGCCATTCGGCCCATCAAGTCTACTCCTGGATAATCTATCTCTCGCTCCTAACCCCATTCTCCTGCCTTCTCCCCATAACCCCTGACACCCGCACTAATCAAGAATCTATCTATCTCTGACTTAAAAATATCCACTGACTTGGCCTCCACAGCCTTCCGTGGCAAAGAATTCCACAGATTCACCACCCTCCTACTGGCCCTCGCTCCTCACGTCCGTCGAGCTTTCGGGTCCCTCGGGCGTTTCCCAGTACCGCGGTGCGTCAAGCTTTTGGGTCCCCCCAGCAGGATTCCAGTACCGCGGTCCCCCGAAACTTTGGGTATAATTTATATGAATCATTTTTAGCATAGACAGGACAGCTCACGGCCATGCCTTTGGACTGTGCAACATAAGTCTGTACAAAGTTTTATTTCAGGGGAACTTGATATTCTATTCTGTTCAGGGCAATGTGACAGACTCTGGCTAGTAATCTTTGAACCTCAGGCCCCAAGAAATACTCAGAATATGAATAAAGATAAGAATCTGCTCGGCTGACTTCTTCACTAAATCACAAAACAATGAAGACTGGGAACCAGGCGAAATCGGTGGGATTAGAGCGGGTTTTCGAATGAAAAAGAGAAATAGCTGAAACAAGAAACTGCAGATGCTGATTTAGAGTCAGAGAAGAGTCATAGAATTAAATAGTGTGGAAACGCCGTTTCTGTATGCGACACCGAGTGCTGGGGTAACTCAGTGGGTCAGGATGTTGCCAGTGGCTCGGTGGCATAGTGGCCAAGTTGCTGTCTTGCAGTGCCAGTGACCAGGATTCGATCCTGACTACGGGCGCAGTCTGTATGGAGTTTGTACCTTCTCCCCGTGACCTGCGAGGGTTTTCTCCGAGATCTTCGGTTTCCTCCCGCACTCCAAAGACGTACAGGTTCGAAGGTTAATTGGTTTGGAGTAAATGTAAAAAAATGTCCCCAGTGTAATGTTAATAGACAATAGGTGCAGGATTAGGCCATTCGGCCCTTCAAGCAAGCACCGCCATTCAATGTGATCACGGCTGATCATCCACAATCAGTACCCCGTTCCTGCCTAATGTCCGGGGATCGCTGTTCGGTCTGGACTCGGTGGTCCGAAGAGCACTGTATCTCTAAAACTAAAAAAAACTAAAAGAAATAGTTATTTTGCGTTTGAGTAAGGCATGCAGGAAGTTGGTGAAACCATTCATTGGGACGGCAGATGGCACAATGGGCTAAGTGTTCGGCTGGCAACCGGAAGGTAGCTGGTTCGAATCCCGCTTGGAGTGCATGCTGTCGTCGTGTCCTTGGGCAAGACACTTCACCCACCTTTGCCTGTGTGTGAATGTGTGTGAATGTGTGTGAGTGATTGGTGGTGGTCGGAGGGGCCGTAGGCGCAGATTGGCAGCCACGCTTCCGTCAGTCTGCCCCAGGGCAGCTGTGGCTACAGAAGTAGCTTACCACCACCGAGTGTGACTGAGGAGTGAATGAATAATGCGATGTAAAGCGCCTTGAGTATTAGAAAGGCGCTATATAAATCCCATCCATTATTATCATTATTATAAGTGAAGTCAGGCGAAAAATTAAACACTTTTTACGCGGACTTTGTTTTTATGTTGCAATGATATTGAAGGTGTTTCAGGTGTTTCCAGTGCACCAGGTCCTCTGTGTTTATGATGCGCATCACCACTAGCTAGCTGCTTCTGTCAGAGAGGGGTTTCCAATTTCCGCTCCCTCGCCTCCCACTCGCCATCATCCCCAGTAACTGCTCGAAACACATTGATCACTACCTCAAAATGACACAAAGTGCTGGAGTAACTCCAGGGGTCAGGAAACATTCCTGCAAGAACAAGGATTGGTGACGTTTCAGGTCAAGACCCTTCTTCAGACACAATACGACCTCAGTGCCACAACAAAGATATACATCATCCTTGTCAGAAAAGGTCACAGGAGTCTCTCTTGACTTTCTAACCTGCTCTGGAAAGAATATTTTTGTCGACACATTTTAGTAGAACTATGGTAGCAATCATTAAAAAGGTCAGACCCACACCACCCTGGCCACACTCTCGTTTTACTCCTACTAATGCGAAGAAGGTACAGAAGCCTGAAAACCGTGACCACCAGGTTCAAGAATAGCTTCTTCCCAGCAACTACCAGTCTCTTGAACACTTCACAACACCAACCTCAACAAAGGTGCACAAAAATGCTGGAGAAACTCAGCGGGTGCAGCAGCATCTATGGAGCGAAGGAAATAGGCAAAGTTTCGGGCCGAAACGTTGCCTATTTCCTTCGCTCCATAGATGCTGCTGCACCCGCTGAGTTTCTCCAGCATTTTTGTGTTCCTTCGATTTTCCAGCATCTGCAGTTCCTTCTTAAACACCAACCTCAACAAACTATGAATGTCTACGGGATGTCTTTGACAATAGACAATAAACAATAGACAGTAGGTGCAGGAGTAGGCCATTCGGCCCTTCGTGCCAGCACCGCCATTCACTGTGATCATGGCTGATCATCCCCAATCAGTACACTAGTTAATACATCAGTGCTTTGGTTGCACTTAGGACTTTGATTTTTTTTTTACTAGTATTACAGTTATTGATTTGTTGAATTTTAAAGTAACGATTATATATAATCTTTACGTCTACAGGCTTATTACACTGCTGCAAGTAAGAATTTTGTTGTTCCTTGGTCGGTACATATGACAATTAGAGGGGTTGGGGAAGGGGTGGGGGGTGAGAGGGGAGGGAGGGGGAAGGGAGGGGGAGAGAGAGGGGTGGGGGAGGGAGAGGGGTGGGGTAAGTGGGAGAGAAGTGGAAGAGTGGACAGGGAGGGGTAGGGGGAGAGCTGGAAGAGGGACAGAGGGGTAGGGGGAAGGGGGCGGAGGGAGAGAGGGAAGGGGGTGGGGGAGAGAGGGATGGGGGTGGGAGGAGGAGGGGGAGGAGAGGGAGAGGGGGGAGGAGAGGGAGATGGAGAGGGGGAGGAGAGAGGGGTGGGGGAGGGGAGGAGAGAGGGGAGGGGGAGAGAGGTGTGGGGGAGGGGGGAGATGGGGTACCACCATGAGGTACCACCATTTAAATTCCATTTGGAATATTTTGGAGGACCAAGAAACCAAGAACCAAGAGACTTTGGTTTAAATAAACAGCGTGGAAACAGTCCCTTCGGTCCGCCGAGTCCACGCCGAACAACGATCACCCATACACTCGCAATATTCTACACAATACGGATAATTTACAGAGGGGACCCAAAAGATATATTAAAATTAAAGTCTGTCAAATCACCCTCTAGAAAATTTGAGACCTTCTGACTCAAATTGATATTTTCAAGTTCCTTAAAAAAATAGCAACAATGCTGAGGTTTGACAATAACTTCCAGCAGTAGATATTTATACAGCAGGAGGAATGACAATTGCAAAGGGCGACACGGTGGCGCAGTGATAGAGTTGCTGCCTGACAGCACCAGAGACCCGGGTTCGATCCTGACCACGGGTGCTGCCTGCACAGAGTTTGTACCTTCTCCCCGTGACCTGCGTGGGTTTTCCCCGAGATCTTCGGTTTCCTCTCATATGCCAAAGACGTACAGGTTTGTAGGTTAATTGGCTTGGTATAATTGTAAATGTTGTGAATGGTCCCTAGCGCGTGTGTAGAATAGTATCATTGTGTTGGGATCGCTGGTCATGGAAACATAGAAACATAGAAAATAGGTGCAGGAGTAGGCCATTCGGCTCTTCGAGCCTGCACCGCCATTCAATATGATCATTTTTATTTATTTTTATTTTATTTAACCTTTATTTAACCAGGAGAAGTCTCATTGAGATTAAAAATCTCTTTCACAAGAGAGTCCTGGCCAAGACAGGCAGCAGCACAGTTCCACAGTTACAGACAATAATAAAAAAAAACAAAAAAAAAACAACAGAGAACATATAAATAGAGTCACAGTCAGAACATCATCAAACAAAGCATGTACAGACAGAAGAGCCCGCTTCAACATCATTAAGAAGGGATTTAAATCTGTTTATAGAAACCAGCTCCTTAAGTTTCAGTTCATTCTGCAGCTGGTTCCATGCGAAGGGAGCAGCATAACTAAATGCCCTTTTCCCCAGTTCAGTACGGACTTTAGGTACAGTTAGTAAGAACAAGTCCTCAGAGCGGAGCTGATAAGTTCCTGTGCTTTTTCGAATTACATACTTCTGCAGGTATGAAGGAAGAACACCGAGGATAGTCTTATAAATAAGGATATGCCAATGATGGAGTCTGCGGGTGGACAGGGCAAACCATCCAACTTGAGCATACAAAGTGCAGTGGTGCGTGAGGGTTTTAAAATTAGTAACAAATCTCAGTGCTCCGTGATAGACCGTGTCCAAAGACTGTAGGCATTTTGAAGATGCATTCATATATAAAACATCACCATAGTCCAACACAGACATAAACGTTGCAGCAACAAGTCTTTTTTTGGCTTCAAAAGAAAAACAAGATTTGTTTCTAAAGTAAAAACCTGATTTTATCTTTAGTTTTTTCATAAGTTGCTGGATATGAGGTTTAAAAGAGAGAGAATCGTCAATTATAATTCCCAGATATTTATATTGAGACACAGATTCAACCACAGAGCCCTGCAAAGTGGTGATAGGAGGGAGGTCCGAGGGCTTTGATTTAGCTTTAGTGAACAGCATGAGCTTTGTCTTGTCAGCATTTAAAACAAGTTTTAAATCACACAGGTTACGTTGCACAGTGTTAAAAGCAGTTTGGAGCTGACAGAGAGCCTGATTTGGGGTAGACGCAGAGCAATATATCACTGTGTCGTCAGCATAAAAGTGAAAATTTGCGTTCGGAGCTTTATGATCTAGACTATTAATATAAATAGTAAATAATAAAGGTCCTAGAACCGATCCCTGTGGCACACCCTTGGATACATTAAGAGAGCTAGAAGTAATACCTTCTGCTCGCACACACTGGGATCTGCCTGATAGATAGTTTTTAAACCAACAGACAGCTTGATCAGACAAACCGATGCTGCATAGTCTTTGTAACAATAAGGCATGATCCACAGTATCGAAAGCCTTTGATAGGTCAACGAAAAGGGCTGCACAGTGTTGCTTATTGTCTAAAAATTCAATAAAATCATTTACTACTTTTAAAGCAGCTGTTGACGTACTATATTTTTTCCTAAAACCAGATTGAAATTCAGATAAAATACTGTTAGTTGATAAAAAGTCCTTCAGTTGTTGGTTTACAATGGATTCCAGCACCTTAATTAAAACAGACAGTTTGGAGATGGGCCTATAGTTGTTTAGCACAGTGGGGTCCCCCCCCCTTTTAACAGTGGGAGAACAAAGGCAGATTTCCAAATAAGGGGAATTTCGTTTGTCTCCAGGGATAGATTAAAAAGATAAGTCAGAGGCAATGCAATAAAATCAGCGGCTAACTTTAGGAAGTAAGGCTCAAGGTTGTCTGGACCTGCCGATTTTTTTGTGTCTAAACATCTCAGGGCCTTATGCACCTCTGAAAGTGTAACAGCGTCAGAAGTAAAGGCTTGTCCCTCAAAAAAACAACTACTATCAGAGCAAGCAGAGGAAGCAGAGGAGCCTTGAGCTGTGTTTTGAGAGTTGAAAAGTGAACCAGAGGCAATGAAATGCTCATTAAAACAACCAAGCATGTCAGCCTTTTCATAAATTTGGGTAGAGTCTTTGACAATGCATGGAGGTAGCTCAATAACATTTTTATTTCCAGTTATTGATTTAATGGTTTTCCAGAATTTCAACGGATTGTTTAGGTTATTTGAAGTTTCAGTAAGGAAATGATCAGCTTTGGCTTTTCTAATTGCAACTGTGCTTGCATTTCGCAGCTGCCTAAAGAGCAACCAGTCTGATCCAAGACCAGTACTCCTGGCTTTAGACCATGCCACATTGCGCTCATGGAGTAAAATGGATAACTCTGACGTGAACCATGCATTATCCCTGCCCCTTATTCTATACTTCCTAAAAGGAGCGTGCTTGTTAACAATTTCAATAAAACCATCATAAAAGAATTTCCAGGCATTTTCAACATCAGGAATTACATTAATTTTCTCCCAGCCAAAGAGAAACACGTCATGAAAAAATGCTTGCTCCACAAAATGTTTCATGTCCCGCTTTATGATGACACGCGGTTTGGTTTTAGGAACTTTTGTATTTCTTACTGTTGCAATGACACAATGGTCACTGATGTCATTTACAAAAACAGAAGCAGCAGAATATTTATGAGGAACATTAGTTAAGATAAGATCAATTAACGAAGATTTTTCCGGACATTTCAGATTAGGTCTAGTAGGACTGTCAACAATCTGAAAGAAATTAAACGAATCACAAAATGCTTTAAAATTATCTGATGCTGGTAGCAGCCAGTTCCAGTTTAGGTCACCAATAAGGACAATTTCATTAAAGTTCAACCCGGATAAAAGCTCCATTAAAGATGGTAAGGTGCAGCTGATAGCTGAAGGTGGCCTATAGCAACCGACGACAGTGATGTGGTGAGTTTTTGAGATTTCCATGTCAAGAGCCAGAAGTTCAAATTGCTTACTCACTGATGTAGAGAGACGGATCTTCACATGAAACTTAGATTTGACATAGACTGCGACCCCTCCGCCCTTCTTGGGTCGGTCAGTCCTATACACATTGTAGCCGTCAATGTTGATATCCTTGTTTAAAACTGCTTTGTTTAGCCAAGTTTCAGATATGACAATAACATCAGCATCAGTTGAATGAGCCCAGATACGAATCATATCCATTTTAGCAATCATACTGCGCACATTCAAATGGATGAAACCAAGTCCAGACCTTGATTCAAATTCAGCAGGGGTGTTAAAATTAACAGCAGACTCAGCAGAGCCTGGGCCTGGGTTAGGTTGAACATTCCCTGAAATCATATTTGTAAAACAAACAGACACAGTTAGAGACAGGAGGAGACGTGTGCTGCCATCTTGGATTTTTGCCACAGAAGATGTCGAGACGGTGCAGGTTTGGAATTCCTCCCACACCACACGAAAGCCAGACCGGCCCGGTCAGCACCTGCGAGGCAGTAAGGGGGGGTGGGGGGGGGCTGTTCTGGATGCAGGTGTCAAAGTCCAGAAAGATTTTCTCCCCCCTTTTGGTGCGCTAGTTTCATGGCAGGTTGCCAGCCACAGTTGTGGGAGCTCGGCAGTTAGTTGATAAGACTGCTCGCAGTCCCAAAACAAGCAGAAACGTTTAAAATAAATCTCTGCAGCGTCGCAGCGATACTCCAAGATGTTTAAAGGTTCCGCTGTGCCTCCTCCGAAGTCCAAAAAAGATGTTTAAATTCACTCACTTTTGTGTCTGGACGGGAGCTCTGCAACACCACACCTCTCTGCTGCCCCACCTCTCCCACCTGAGTTCCCATCCAACTCAGTATCCCATCCCTGCCTTCTCTCCATACCCCCTGATCCTTTTAGCCACAAGGGCCACATCTAACTCCCTCTTAAATATAGCCAATGAACTGGCCTCAACTACCTTCCGTGGCAGAGAATTCCACAGATTCACCACTCTGTGTAAAAAATTATTTTCTCATCTCGGTCCTAAAAGACTTCCCTCTTATCCTTAAACTGTGACCCCTAGTTCTGGACTTCCCCAACATCGGGAATAATCTTCCTGCATCTAGCCTGTCCAACCCCTTAAGAATTTTGTAAGTTTCTATAAGATCCCCCCTCAACCTTCTCGGCGCGGACTCATTGGGCCGAAGGGCCTGTTTCCGCGTTGCATCTCTAAACTAAACTACAACTAAACTAAACAAAGAATTTAGTCTTCCAATTATAGTAAAACACTTAAGAACAATTCTCAAGATCTTAGTACCAATCATGTAAAGAGGCCAGGCACCTTTGGGGTTGTGGTGATTATTTTAGAAGCATTATCCGACACGACGTGCATCTATTGAAAGTTATTTCCGTCTAATGGAAGCTTTGGGCATGGGGTAGTTCTACTTGAAATACGTTTATAATTTCAAAAACATTTCACCAGCATAATCTCTCAGTCTTTAAGAAATGGATGAATGTCACAACGGGCCAAACCTATTAAAGTAGGAATTGCTATTAGGAACAAGAAAATGGTGCTAAATGGGGATTCATCCATGAGTAGAATTAGTGACTAATAAGATGTGCAAGTATCAATTGCAGCTCTGCTTGCAGTGTCAGCACTCGATGGACAGAGTAGAACATTTTACTCAGGGCAGCCATGGTGGTGCACCTTTAGAGTTGCTGCCTCACAGCACCGGAGACTCGGGTTCGATCCTGACTACGGGTGCTGTCTGTACGGAGTTTGCCCGCGTGGGTTTTTTATCCGAGATCTTCGGTTTCCTCTCACACTCCAAAGACATACAGGTATGGAGGTTAATTGGATTGATGTATGTGTAAACTGTCCCTAGTGTGCGTAGGGTAGTGGTTGTTTGCAGGGATCGCTGGTCGGTGCGGACTCGGTGGGCCAAAGAGCCTGTTTCTGTGCCGTGTCTCTAGACTAAAATTTGTACTCAGACTTACTTTCAGTAGTACGGTACCCCGGGAACAATGGTGACTATCATGTTCAAAAGATGCGGTAAAAGGTTAATGATGTTATACCTGCAATTGGATTAGGAGGGAAAGATAGATCAGCCACGATTGAATGGCCGAATGGCAAAATTCTACTCTTATCCCTTGACCTTATGAAGCAGGAATGAAACATCAAGTAAAATCAATCCATCTTTATATTGATTCTGCCTTTTGGCACTGGAAGGAGATTCCTGCATTCCTAGGTATTAGATTCACACATTTTGGTCTTGACAACAAAAGGAGAGAAGAAAAACAAACCTAGGTAAATGTGTAGGAAGGAACTGCAAATGCTGGTTTACACCAAAGATAGACACAAACTGCTGGAGTAGCTTCGCAGAACAGGCAGCATCGCTGGAGAAAAGGAATGGGTGACGTTTGGGGTCAAGACCAGTCTGAAGAAAGGTCTCAAACCAAAACGTTACCCACTCCTTCTCTCCAGAGATGCTGCCTGTCCCGTTGAATTACTCCAAGATTTTGTGTAAACCATGAAGCATGAACCTTCCCACAAAGATTACCCTGAATAGAGGGGAGTTTACTTTTGTTTACTTACAAGATCCAGCATGGAAACAGGCCCTTCAGCCCACGCCGAGCATTGATCACCCGTTCACACTAGTTCTATGTTAACCCATCTTCACATCCACTTCCTATACATTCAGGGCAATTTACAGAGGCCACTGAACATCTGGGATGTGGGAGGAAATTCGACCACCCAGAGTAAACCCACGCCGTCACGGGTTGAGCGTGCAAACGCCACACAGACGGGTCTCTGGCACTGTGAGACAGCTCACCACTGTGAGACAGCGCACCACCACTGTGAGACAGAGCACCACCACTGTGAGGCAGAGTGCCACTGTGAGACAGCGCACCACCACTGTGAGACAGGGCACCACTGTGAGACAGCGCACCACCACTGTGAGACAGGGCACCACTGTGAGACAGGGCACCACTGTGAGACAGGGCACCACCACTGTGAGACAGGGCACCACTGTGAGACAGTGCACCACCACTGTGAGACAGGGCACCACCACTGTGAGACAGGGCACCACTGTGAGACAGGGCACCACCACTGTGAGACAGGGCACCACCACTGTGAGACAGGGCACCACCACTGTGAGACAGGGCACCACTGTGAGACAGGGCACCACCACTGTGAGACAGGGCACCACTGTGAGACAGAGCACCACCACTGTGAGACAGAGCACCACCACTGTGAGACAGGGCACCACTGTGAGACAGGGCACCACCACTGTGAGACAGGGCACCACCACTGTGAGACAGGGCACCACCACTGTGAGACAGAGCACCACCACTGTGAGACAGAGCACCACTGTGAGACAGGGCACCACCACTGTGAGACAGAGTACCACTGTGAGACAGGGCACCACTGTGAGACAGTGCACCACCACTGTGAGACAGTGCACCACCACTGTGAGACAGGGCACCACCACTGTGAGACAGAGCACCACCACTGTGAGACAGGGCACCACCACTGTGAGACAGAGCACCACCACTGTGAGACAGAGCACCACCACTGTGAGACAGGGCACCACCACTGTGAGACAGGGCACCACCACTGTGAGACAGAGCACCGCCACTGTGAGACAGGGCACCACCACTGTGAGACAGTGCACCACCACTGTGAGACAGGGCACCACCACTGTGAGACAGGGCGCCACTGTGAGACAGGGCACCACCACTGTGAGACAGGGCACCACCACTGTGAGACAGGGCGCCACTGTGCTGCCCAGCTCTATGAAGAAGGATCCCAACCTGAAACATCACCTGTCCATTTCCTCCACAGATGCTGTTTGACCCATTGAGTTCCTTCAGCACTTGGTGCTTTGGTGCAGATTCCAATGTCTGCAGTTCCTTGTGTCCCCATTGTGGCTTCACCTTGGCTAGAGTAAAATCATGGGATGGGTTTACAGTACATCTTTCAGCTGTTTCAATTGAGATAAAAACACAAGGTGCTGGAAGAACTCAGCAGGGCAGGCAGCATCTCTGGAGGAAATGGACCAGCAACATTTTGGGTTGGATTGGGACTCTTCTTCATCTCTTTAGCACCTATTTGGATCTGTCTTTGTTACAATGCAGTTGGGTCCTTTGTTTATTGATTAAGCAGTGCTTTCAACACCCCCTGCCCACCCCCTCTCCCCCAGCCCCTCGTTATAGAAAGAGAAGACAAGACTCTCGTCTTGTTGATGGTTTCCAGATCTTAATTAGGACGTATTGAACCTCGTTCATGATGACAATAATCTAAAGCAGCAGAATATATCTCGATGTGACCTCAACAATTTTCCAAATTGCGAAATCAATTGAATAAATAAACTCCTAATTGCCGATTTTCAGACAATTAGGAGGTAAATATAACCATAGTGAATGGGACAGCAAAACCAATAGGAAGAATGGTTGATTGTACCTACATTTTGGGGGTGGCGCAGTGGCACAGTGGTAGAGTTGCTGCCTCACAGCGCCAAAGAGCTGACTACAGGAGCTGTCTGTACTGAATGTGTATGTTTTCCCTATGGCCACTGGGTTTTCTGTGGGTGCTCTGCTTTCCTCCCACATTCCATAGACGTATAGGTTTGTAGGTTAATTGGCTTTGGTTAAAACCAAAAAAAATTGTCCCTGGTATGCAGGATAGTGTTAGTGTACGGGATGATGGCTGGTCGGCATAGACCCGTGGGCCGAAAGGCCTGTTTCCGCGCTGTATCTCTACATTAAACTATTAGCCAGGCTAAAGTAGCAGAAGTTTTGTGCTCCTCAGTTCATAAGATCATAAGTGATCGGAGTAGTATTAGGCCATTTGGCTCATCGAGTCTACTCCCGCCTTTCAATCATGGCTGATCTATCTCTCCCTCCTAACTCCATTCTCCTGCCTTCTCCCCATAACCTCTGATCAATAATCTATCTATCTCTGCCTTAAATATATCCACTGACTTTGCCTCCATAGCCATCTGTGGCGAAGAATTCCACAGATTCACCACCTTCAAAGAGTCAAAGAAATTCCTCCTTATCTCCATCCTAAAAGAATGTCCTTTAATTCTGTATCTCTAACCTCTAGTCATGGACTCTCCCACTAGTGGAAACATCCTCTCCACATCCTCTCTATCCAAGCCTTTCACTATTCTGTACATTTCAATGAGGTTCCCCCTCATTCTATTAAACTCCAGCGAAGATAGGGCCAGTGCCATCAAGCGCTCATCATATAGAAGGGTCTCCACCCATAATGTCACCCATTCCTTCTCTCCAGAGATGCTGCCTGTCCCGCTGAGTTACTCCAGCTTTTGGTGTCTATCTTTGGTTTAAACCAGTATCTGCTTACCTTATGGTTTAAACCAGCATCTGATTATGTGTAGCATTCCTACACATATGTTAACCTATGTTCATGCACATCCCTTTGAATGGGGGCTTTCTCCCACTTCCATGCATCTTTTGTTTGCTCCATCGGATCCATTACTGATATCGTTGCCATTAAGAATGTGTTTTAGGCAGCTTCACTGATTACTATAACCATATAACCATATAACAATTACAGCACGGAAACAGGCCATCTCGGCCCTTCTAGTCCATGCCGAACACGTATTCTCCCCTAGTCCCATATACCTGCACTCAGACCATAACCCTCCATTCCTTTTCCGTCCATATAACTATCCAATTTATTTTTAAATGATAAAATCGAACCTGCCTCCACCACCTTCACTGGAAGCTCATTCCACACAGCTACCACTCTCTGAGTAAAGAAGTTCCCCCTCATGTTACCCCTAAACTTCTGTCCCTTAATTCTCAAGTCATGTCCTCTTGTTTGAATCTTCCCTACTCTCAGTGGGAAAAGCTTATCCACGTCAACTCTGTCTATCCCTCTCATCATTTTAAAGACCTCTATCAAGTCCCCCCTTAACCTTCTGCGCTCCAAAGAATAAAGACCTAACTTGTTCAACCTTTCTCTGTAACTTAGTTGCTGAAACCCAGGCAACATTCTAGTAAATCTCCTCTGTACTCTCTCTATTTTGTTGATATCCTTCCTATAATTAGGCGACCAAAATTGTACACCATACTCCAGAATTGGCCTCACCAATGCCTTGTACAATTTTAACATTACATCCCAACCTATACTCAATGCTCTGATTTATAAAGGCCAGCACACCAAAAGCTTTCTTTACCACCCTATCTACATGAGATTCCACCTTCAGGGAACTGTGCACAGTTATTCCTAGATCCCTCTGTTCAACTGCATTCTTCAATTCCCTACCATTTACCATGTACGTCCTATTTTGATTTGTCCTGCCAAGATGTAGCACCTCACACTTATCAGCATTAAACTCCATCTGCCATCTTTCAGCCCACTCTTCCAACTGGCATAAATCTCTCTGTAGACTTTGAAAATCTACTTCATTATCCACAACACCACCTATCTTAGTATCATCTGCATACTTACTAATCCAATTTACCACACCATCATCCAGATCATTGATGTACATGACAAACAACAGTGGACCCAACACAGATCCCTGTGGCACCCCACTAGTCACTGGCTTCCAACCTGACAAACAGCCATCCACCATTACTCTCTGGCATCTCCCATTCAGCCACTGTTGAATCCATCTTGCTACTCCACCATTAATACCCAACAATTGAACCTTCTTAACCAACCTTCCATGAGGAACCTTGTCAAAGGCCTTACTGAAATCCATATATACAACATCCACTGCTTTACCCTCATCAATTTCCCGAGTAACCTCTTCAAAAAATTCAAGACGATTAGTCAAACATGACCTTCCAGGCACAAATCCATGTTGACTGTTCCTAATCAGACCCTGTTTATCCAGATGCTTATATATATTACCTCTAAGTATCCTTTTCATTAATTTGCCCACCACTGACGTCAAACTAACAGGTCTATAATTGCTAGGTTTACTCTTAGAACCCTTTTTAAACAATGGAACAACATGCGCAGTACGCCAATCCACCGGCACTATTCCCGTTTCTAATGACATTTGAAATATTTCTGTCATAGCCCCTGCTATTTCTACACTAACTTCCCTCAATGTCCTAGGGAATATCCTGTCTGGACCTGGAGACTAATCCACTTTTATATTTTTCAAAAGTGTCAGTACTTCCTCTTCTTTGAATCTCATAGTTTCCATAGCTACTCTACTTGTTTCCCTTACCTCACATAATTCAATATCCTTCTCCTTGGTGAATACCAAAGAAAAGAAATTGTTCAATATCTTCCCCGTCTCTTTGGCTCTGCAGATAGCTGTCCACTCTGACTCTCTAATGGACCAATTTTATCCCTCGTTATCCTTTTGCTATTAATATAGCTGTAGAAACCCTTTGGATTTACTTTCACCTTACTTGCCAAAGCAACCTCATATCTTCTTTTAGCTTTTCTAATTTCTTTCTTAAGATTCTTTTTACATTCTTTATACTCCTCAAGCACCTTATTTACTCCATTCTGCCTATAATTATTGTAGATCTCTCTCTTTTTCCGAACCAAGTGTCCAATTTCCCTTGAGAACCATGGCTCTTTCCAATATATGGCAACATGTCAGTAGTGGTACTGAAAGAGTGAGATCCCATTGCAAACAGTATTTATTTATTTAGCGAATGCAAAGTCCTTTAGCCAAGCAGTTGCCTCTTGATCTGCTGTATGAAGGGTGACAAGTCCTCCTTTGAGTCTTTGTTGAGGGCATGCTTCAATAATGTGTTGCATTGTTTGCTGCTCTCCACAAGCACACCGTGGGGTTGGGCTGCTGCCCCATTTGTGAAGGCTGGCCAAGCAGGGGCTATGTCCAGTCCTGAATCTATTCAGCGTCGTCCACTGCTTCCTTGGGAGATTGATGCCAGGGGTCTGACACCAGATGTTTATTTGGGACGTCCTTGGACTCCCATTCCTTTTTCCAAGCTGATTGGATGGTGAAATCAGCTGGTGGTGGGTTCTTCCAAATTGGTCGTCTAGATGGAAGTCGAGCAGTGGGTGGGTTGAAGATGTCCATGTGAATTGGCAGGTGAGGGGAGTTTTTGGTCTTTTGGAGCATCCTTTGAGTGAGGACTACTCGCCGGATGTGTGGAGGGGCTATGTTGGATAGGACAGGGAGCCAGGGGAGTGGTGTTGAGAGGATTGTTCCTGTGATGATCCTCATTGTTGAGTTCAATTGGGTGTCCACATGGTGTGTGTGGGATGACCTGGACCAAAGAGGGGCACAATATTCGGCTGAAGAAAATGCCAGGGCTAGTGCTGAAATGCGCAATGTGGGGGCTGCTGCCCCCACTTTGAGCCAGCAAGCTTACTGAGGAGATTGTTTCTGGACTTCACCTTAGCTGCTGTTCTTTTGAGATGTTCCTTGAAGGATAGGGTCCTGTCAAGGGTCACTCTGAGGTAGGTTGGAGTGGGGGCATACTTCAGTTTGGTCCTGCTCAGATAGATGTTTGGTTCTCTTGTGGCTTCTGCATTATGGAGGTGGAACACACTGGAGACCGTTTTTGCTGGGCTTGGTTTTAGGCGCCAGGTTTTGCAGTACTCGTCCAGTTTAGCAAGGTCTTCATTGAGCACCTGTTCCAATGTACCAAAATCTGGTGCTTGGAAGGCCAAACAGATGTCATCTGCATAGATGAATTTGCGGGATTTGGTGGTGGACACGTGATTAAATTGTATTAAATGCGTTTTCGACTGATGATATTTTCGATTTACGATGTGTTTATCGGAACGTACCCCCATCGTAGGTGGAGGAGCAGCTGTGAACCACTTGCTTTGGATTTTGATAAATTTCCTACAAGATTACGCACTGAAAGATAAATCTTAAGATTTTAGACTTTAGCAGAACAGCACGGAAACAGGCCCTTTGGCCCACAAAGTCCGCGCCGACCAGCGATCGCCCATGACTCTAGCACTATCCTACACACAAGGGACAATTTATAATTTACAGAAGACAATTAAACTACAAGCCTGCACATCCGTGGAGTGTGGGAGGAAACCTGAGCACCGGAGAAAACCTACGCAATCACAGGGAGAACGTACAAACTCCTCACAGACAGCACCCGAGGTCAGGATCGAACCTGGGTCTCTGGCACTGTGAGGCAGCAACCTTTAGTTGCGTTTAGTTTAGTTTAGAGTAACAATGCGGCAAACAGGCCCTTCAGCCCACCGGGTCCACGCTGACGAATGATCATCCCTTCACTAGCACTATCCTACACTCTAGGTAGGAAGATGCACAGAGTCTCTTGCCCAGAGTTGGGGAATCGAGGACCAGAGGGAGGTTCAAGGTGAAGGGGAAAAGATTTAATATGAATCTGAGGAGTGACTTTTTCACACAAAGGGTGGTGGGTGTATAGAACAAGCTGCCAGAGGAGGTAGTCGAGGCTGGGACTAAACCCAACGGTTAAGAAACAGGTAGCCAGCTACATGGATAGGACAGGTTTGGAGGGATTTGGGCCAAGTACAGGCATTGTGGAGCTGGCACATGTTGGCCAGTGTGGGCAAGGTTGGGCTGAAGGGCCTGTTTCCACATTGCATCACTCTATGACTAGGGGTCAGGATGGAACCCGGGTCCCTGGCGCTCTGAGGCAGCAACACTACCAGCTGCACCACCAAGCCGCAGTGAAGTTTTGTGCTCCTCAGTTCATAAGATCATAAGTGATCGGAGTAGAATTAGGCCATTTGGCTCATCGAGTCTACTCCGCCTTTCAATCATGGCTGATCTATCTCTCCCTCCTAACTCCATTCTCCTGCCTTCTCCCCATAACCTCTGACCAATAATCTATCTATCTATCCACTGACTTTGCCTCCATAGCCATCTGTGGCGAAGAATTCCACAGATTCACCACCTTCAAAGAGTCAAAGAAATTCCTCCTTATCTCTATCCTAAAAGAATGTCCTTTAATTCTGTATCTCTAACGTCTAGTCATAGACTCTCCCACTAGTGGAAACATCCTCTCCACATCCTCTCTATCCAAGCCTTTCACTATTCTGTACATTTCAATGAGGTTCCCCCTCATTCTATTAAACTCCAGCGAAGATAGGGCCAGCGCCGTCAAGCGCTCATCATATAGAAGGGTCTCCACCCGTAACGTCACCCATTCCTTCTCTCCAGAGATGCTGCCTGTCCCACTGAGTTACTCCAGCTTTTGGTGTCTATCTTTGGTTTAAACCAGTATCTGCTTACCTTGTGGTTTAAACCAGCATCTGATTATGTGTAGCATTCCTACACATATGTTAACCTATGTTCATGCACATCCCTGTGAATGGGGGCTTTCTCCCACTTCCATGCATCTTTTGTTTGCTCCATCGGATCCATTACTGATATCGTTGCCATTAAGAATGTGTTTTAGGCAGCTTCACTGATTACTATAACCATATAACCATATAACAATTACAGCACGGAAACAGGCCATCTCGGCCCTTCTAGTCCGTGCCGAACACGTATTCTCCCCTAGTCCCATCTACCTGCACCCAGACCATAACCCTCCATTCCTTTCCCGTCCATATAACTATCCAATTTATTTTTAAATGATAAAATCGAACGTGCCTCCACCACCTTCACTGGAAGCTCATTCCACACAGCCACCACTCTCTGAGTAAAGAAGTTCCCCCTCATGTTACCCCTAAACTTCTGTCCCTTAATTCTCAAGTCATGTCCTCTTGTTTGAAACTTCCCTACTCTCAGTGGGAAAAGCTTATCCACGTCAACTCTGTCTATCCCTCTCATCATTTTAAAGACCTCTATCAAGTCTCCCCTTAACCTTCTGCGCTCCAAAGAATAAAGACCTAACTTGTTCAACCTTTCTCTATAACTTAGTTGCTGATACCCAGGCAACATTCTAGTAAATCTCCTCTGTACTCTCTCTATTTTGTTGATATCCTTCCTATAATTAGGCGACCAAAATTGTACACCATACTCCAGAATTGGCCTCACCAATGCCTTGTACAATTTTAACATTACATCCCAACTTCTATACTCAATGCTCTGATTTATAAAGGCCAGCACACCAAAAGCTTTATTTACCACCCTATTTACATGAGATTCCACCTTCAGGAACTGTGCACAGTTATTCCTAGATCCCTCTGTTCAACTGCATTCCTCAATTCGCTACCATTTACCATGTACGTCCTATTTTGATTTGTCCTGCCAAGATGTAGCACCTCACATTATCAGCATTAAACTCCATCTGCCATCTTTCAGCCCACTCTTCCAACTGGCATAAATCTCTCTGTAGACTTTGAAAATCTACTTTATTATCCACAACACCACCTATCTTCGTATCATCTGCATACTTACTAATCCAATTTACCACACCATCATCCAGATCATTGATGTACATGACAAACAACAGTGGACCCAACACCGATCCCTGTGGCACCCCACTAGTCACTGGCCTCCAACCTGACAAACAGCCATCCACCATTACTCTCTGGCATCTCCCATTCAGCCACTGTTGAATCCATCTTGCTACTCCACCATTAATACCCAACAATTGAACCTTCTTAACCAACCTTCCATGAGGAAACCTTGTCAAAGGCCTTACTGAAGTCCATATATACAACATCCACTGCTTTACCCTCATCAATATCCCGAGTAACCTCTTCAAAAAATTCAAGAAGATTAGTCAAACATGACCTTCCAGGCACAAATCCATGTTGACTGTTCCTAATCAGACCCTGTTTATCCAGATGCTTATATATATTATCTCTAAGTATCCTTTTCATTAATTTGCCCACCACTGACGTCAAACTAACAGGTCTATAATTGCTAGGTTTACTCTTAGAACCCTTTTTAAACAATGGAACAACATGCGCAGTACGCCAATCCTCCGGCACTATTCCCGTTTCTAATGACATTTGAAATATTTCTGTCATAGCCCCTGCTATTTCTACACTAACTTCCCTCAATGTCCTAGGGAATATCCTGTCCGGACCTGGAGACTTATCCACTTTTATATTTTTCAAAAGTGTCAGTACTTCCTCTTCTTTGAATCTCATAGTTTCCATAGCTAAGTAGAGTAGCTATGGAAACTATGAGATTCAAAGAAGAGGAAGTACTGACACTTTACTGACAAGTAGTTTCCCTTACCTCACATAATTCAATATCCTTCTCCTTGGTGAATACCAAAGAAAATAAATTGTTCAATATCTCCACCATCTCTTTTGGCTCTGCAGATAGCTGTCCACTCTGACTCTCTAATGGACCAATTTTATCCCTCGTTATCCTTTTGCTATTAATATAGCTGTAGAAACCCTTTGGATTTACTTTCACCTTACTTGCCAAAGCAACCTCATATCTTCTTTTAGCTTTTCTAATTTCTTTCTTAAGATTCTTTTTACATTCTTTATACTCCTCAAGCACCTTATTTACTAAATTCTGCCTATAATTATTGTAGATCTCTCTCTTTTTCCGAACCAAGTGTCCAATTTCCCTTGAGAACCATGGCTCTTTCCAATATATGGCAACATGTCAGTAGTGGCACTGAAAGAGTGAGATCCCATTGCAAACAGTATTTATTTATTTAGCGAATGCAAAGTCCTTTAGCCAAGCAGTTGCCTCTTGATCTGCTGTATGAAGGGTGACAAGTCCTCCTTTGAGCCTTTGTTGAGGGCATGCTTCAATAATGTGTTGCATTGTTTGCTGCTCTCCACAAGCACACCGTGGGGTTGGGCTGCTGCCCCATTTGTGAAGGCTGGCCAAGCAGGGGCCATGTCCAGTCCTGAATCTATTCAGCGTCGTCCACTGCTGCCTTGGGAGATTGGTGCCAGGGACCGGTAGGGTGGGGTCTGACACCAGATGTTTATTTGGGACGTCCTTGGACTCCCATTCCTTTTTCCAAGCTGATTGGATGGTGAAATCAGCTGGTGGTGGGTTCTTCCAAATTGGTGGTCTAGATGGAAGTCGAGCAGTGGGTGGGTTGAAGATGTCCATGTGAATTGGCAGGTGAGGGGAGTTTTTGGTCTTTGGAGCATCCTTTGAGTGAGGACTACTCGCCGGATGTGTGGAGGGGCTATGTTGGATAGGACAGGGAGCCAGGGGGGTGGTGTTGAGCGGATTGTTCCTGTGATGATCCTCATTGTTGAGTTCAATTGGGTGTCCACATGGTGTGTGTGGGATGACCTGGACCAAACAGGGGCACAATATTCGGCTGAAGAAAATGCAAGGGCTAGTGCTGAAATGCGCAGTGTGGGGGCTGCTGCCCCCCCACTTTGAGCCAGCAAGCTTACTGAGGAGATTGTTTCTGGACTTCACCTTAGCTGCTGTTCTTTTGAGATGTTCCTTGAAGGATAGGGTCCTGTCAAGGGTCACTCCGAGGTAGGTTGGAGTGGGGGCATACTTCAGTTTGGTCCTGCTCAGATAGATGTTTGGTTCTCTTGTGGCTTCTGCATTATGGAGGTGGAACACACTGGAGACCGTTTTTGCTGGGCTTGGTTTTAGGCGCCAGGTTTTGCAGTACTCGTCCAGTTTAGCAAGGTCTTCATTGAGCACCTGTTCCAATGTACCACAATCTGGTGCTTGGAAGGCCAACAGATGTCATCTGCATAGATGAATTTGCGGGATTTGGTGGTGGGTAGGTCATTTGTGTAAAGGTTGAACAAGGTTGGGGCTAAAACTGACCCTTGCGGGAGCCCATTCTTCTGTGTTCTCCATGCACTCTTGTTCTGTCCAACAGTGTGTGTGCATTTTAACATTTTTTTCTAGATGCTCCCCGATTTACGATGCTGCGACTTGCGATATTCCCATTGTACGACGGTGCAAACGCTGGGCAACGGCAGCGAGCCACAGCTCACGTCCGGGCACGTGATTAAATTGTATTAAATGCGTTTTCGACTGATGATATTTTCGATTTACGATGTGTTTATCGGAACGTACCCCCATCGTAGGTGGAGGAGCAGCTGTGAACCACTTGCTTTGGATTTTGATAAATTTCCTACAAGATTACGCACTGAAAGATTAATCTTTAGATTTTAGACTTTAGCAAAACAGCACGGAAACAGGCCCTTTGGCCCACAAAGTCCGCGCCGACCAGCGATCGCCCATGACTCTAGCACTATCCTACACACAAGGGACAATTTATAATTTACAGAAGACAATTAAACTACAAGCCTGCACATCCGTGGAGTGTGGGAGGAAACCTGAGCACCGGAGAAAACCTACGCAATCACAGGGAGAACGTACAAACTCCTCACAGACAGCACCCGAGGTCAGGATCGAACCTGGGTCTCTGGCACTGTGAGGCAGCAACCTTTAGCTGCGTTTAGTTTAGTTTAGAGTAACAAGGCGGAAACAGGCCCTTCAGCCCACCGAGTCCACGCTGACGAATGATCATCCCATCACTAGCACTATCCTACACTCTAGGTAGGAAGATGCACAGAGTCTCTTGCCCAGAGTTGGGGAATCGAGGACCAGAGGGAGGTTCAAGGTGAAGGGGAAAAGATTTAATATGAATCTGAGGAGTGACTTTTTCACACAAAAGGTGGTGGGTGTATAGAACAAGCTGCCAGAGGAGGTAGTCGAGGCTGGGACAAACCCAACGGTTAAGAAACAGGTAGCCAGCTACATGGATAGGACAGGTTTGGAGGGATTTGGGCCAAGTACAGGCATAGTGTAGCTGGCACATGTTGGCCAGTGTGGGCAAGTTGGGCTGAAGGGCCTGTTCCACATTGTATCACTCTATGACTAGGGGCCAGGATGGAACCCGGGTCCCTGGCGCTGTGAGGCAGCAACACTACCAGCTGCACCACCAAGCCGCAGTGAAGAGGTGTTTATGAAAATCCGACAAAACTGCATGAAACGGTTCCGACGGTGAAGATTCACGAGGACAGAGAGTTTATCCTAATCCTGCAGTGCCTGAGTATAAATCACAATTGTAGTCAATGTGCAGTTTTCACACACAATTTGTAATGACACCTTAAAGCTTGCTTTTTAAATGCAAAGCTCAAACAATGAAAATCAAGCAGCTGATGGATGATTTCATTAAAACGAGTTGTCCTTCTGGGGATCCAACAGATGTTCGAGCCAAACAGGTAGCAGTCTATTTTTTTTTTAATGGATAATTTCATTGTCCAGAGAGTATTTAATTGATTTATAACTCAGCAGCTTCTGTTAATCATATGTACCTTGGTTAATGATAGGAAATGAATCACTCTTAGGACTACATTAGCATCCTCACATTGTTTGAAAACTCTCCAGGTAAGGGGGCGCTGTCCTGTGCCTGGCTGCCCAGCCAGCAGCTGTCTGTCTTTTCATCGTTTTATTTTATTTTTAGTTAGTTAATAGTCGTTTTGTTTGGAGGTCTAGAATTTGTTATGTGGGGGGGTGGGGGTGGGGGGGGGGGGGGGGGGGGGAGGGGGAGGGAAACAACCTTTCAGGGTCCCTACTGGTCGGAGAGGCAGCTTTTCTCCGGGCTGCAGCTTCGACACGTCCTCGCGGCCTACCAGCGGGCCTGGAGCGGCGTTTCCTGTCGGGGACCGCCCAGAACCTCGGCTTCGGCGGCGGGCACAGCGCTGGAGCGCATATCGGAGTGGAGCGGATGCGGGCGATGCCTTGCCCGGGTCGCCGCGCTGGAGCTCCGGTGAGCTGGGACCGCCGGGAACAACATCGCGGAGCTGCGGGACTGTGGAGCGACCAGCTGCGGGCGGCGGCGCCGAACTTTACACCGGGAGCCTGGGATCTCGCGACGAGATCGCCAGTTGTGGAGCTCCAACCGGCGCGGCCTTGTCGGCTTCGGAAGCCGCGGCCTCCAGTAAGGAGGCGGCCGTTCCAGGGTTCCCAAGCCGCTGGGAGGACTCTGCCAACGCCGGAGCAACATCACCCGGCGAGAACGGCCAGGAACATCGGGCCTCCGTAGAGGCAACTGTGGAGGCCTCAATAGGCCCGACTATGGGTGAACTGGGGTTGGGGACTGGACTTTGTGCCTTCCCTCATGGTGGGAGCCATTGTGGGGGGATGTTCTTTGTGTTTAAGACTCTCATTGGTGTTATGTCTGTATTCTCTTTTTTGTGTGCTGCAAAATGGCAAAAAGCATTTCACTTCACTACACCTCGGTGTATGTGAATGTGACCAATAAAATACCTTTGATACTTTGATACCTTTGAACCTCTTTACAATAAGTTATTTGAAGCAAAAAGTTCCTCTCAAAAAGTAACAATCATCCGTACGGGAATGATGTGCCAACTATAGCGGCACGGTGGCGCAGCGGTAGAGTTGCTGCCTTACGCCCCTGTCCCACTTAGGAAACCAGAACGGAAACCTCTGGAGACTTTGCGCCCCACCCAAGGTTTCCGTGCAGTTGCCGGAGGTTGCAGGTGGTTGCTGTAGGTTGCAGGTAGTGGAAGCAGGTGGGGAGACTGACAAAGAACCTCCGGGAACCGCACGGAAACCTTGGGTGGGGCGCAAAGTCTCCAGAGGTTTCCGTTCAGGTTGGGCGTCATTTGCGCGTCACGCAGGTGGCGTGCGAGGATTTTGAGAATCCCAAAATCCTGGGGCGCCTCGCGCTACCACGCGTCACTGCATACGCCACCATGCCTCGCCATGCGCCACGCGCGCGTCATGCGTCATGACACGTAAATTACGTCGCGTATATGACGCCCAATGGGACAGGAGCTTTAGGTAACGTCATGAAATTTGAAAGGAAATCATGGCAGTAATTAATTCGCTGATCTTAAATACTCAGGAATGCCCAGGAATGAAGGGGCTACAGAGACACGTAGACCTGGCCCAGTCCATCACAGGTACTAATCTTCCCCCATCGAAGGAATCTACATGAGATAGATACTGCCATGAAAAGTCAGTCAATATCATCAGGGACGATAAGCACAAATAATCTGAAGAAGGATCTCGACCTCAAACATGTCACCTATTCATTTTCTCCAGAGGTGCTGCCTGACCAGCTGAGTTACTCCAGCATTTCATCTCTATCTTCGGTGTAAACCAGCATCTTGAGTTCCTTCCGACACACCAAAGGCATGCAGTGCTGGAGTAACTCAGCCAGCCCCACTGAGTTCTTTGAGTTCTTCCAGTTCTTTGAGTATTTTTTTTGTAAACTAACATCTGCAGCTCCTTGTATCTCATCAAAGACATTCACCACCCTGGCCAACTCTCATTTCACTTCTACCTCGGGAAGAAGGTGCAGGAGCCTGAAAACTGCGGCAAACTGGTTCAAGAAACCATATGTAGAAACAAGGAACTGCAGATGCTGGTTTATACCAAGATAGACACAAAGTAATAGATGTCTGGCAGCATCTCTGGAGTAAAAGGAATAGGTGACGTTTCGGGTCGGGACCCTTTTTCAGACCTCAATGGGTTTTTTTTAACCTGTTTTAAGCTGTTTTAAACATGGAACAACATCCAACACTGAGCAGTTTATAGGTTAGTCTATTGTCACGTGTACCGAGATATAGTGAAACTTCTTTTGTTGCTTGCTATCCAGTCAGTGGAAGCATATACATGGTTACTATTAAAGCCGTCCACAGTATACAGATACAGAATAAAGGGAACAGGCGTTTAGTGCAAGATAAAGTCTGGTAAGGTCCGATAGAAGATAGTCCAAGGGTCTCCAATGAGGTAGATGGTAGTTCAGGACCTTGCGTTGCATGATAAATGTGGACTTCAAATACAAACGTTGCTTTAAGATCCAGGGAATAACGATTAGTATTTGGTCTGGTCTGGATGCTGGCGAGGAAATCCAGCTGATAAAAAATGTCATCGCACCAGCTAGATGCCTCCAATAAGTTCCAGATTTATTTGAAGCTTGTGTAAGAAGGAACTGTCAGATGCTTGTTTAAACTGAAGATAGACACAAAACGCTAGAGTAACTCAGCGGGACAGGCAGCATCTGAGCGAGCATGTTGAAGCCCTGTCCCACGGTACGAGTTCATTCCAAGAGCTCTCCCGACTTTGCTCTGATTCGACTCGGAGATTTACGGTAATGGCCCGCTCGTCGGCACTCGGGTGCTCTCGTGGACATTTTTCAACATGTTGAAAAATCTTCATGAGTCTTCTCGTGCTTACCTGCCGGTAGCGAGTCTTCCCGAGTACCTGCCGTTAGCGATTACGAGCCGCTAAGAGCTCCGACGTACCCGCTACGTTCATTCTCCGTGCTTACCACGAGTTTAATTTTTTTTAAACTCGTTGAGAGCTCTTGGATGAACTCGTACTGTGGGACAGGGCCATTAGGCTGCTGGTGTCTATTAGCATATGTTGATTGTTCAATTAGAGCAGTGGTTCTTAACCTGGGGGTCGCTTGTGGCTTGACCAGGGAACATGAATGGATCATAAATAACAGCCATTTGTTGAGCCCATTTTTAGGAACCTAACAAAGGCACATTCCACATACAATAATTTGTTCGTGTACATATGCCAAAAAGGTTAAGAACCCACTGAATTAGAGGGATATTATGGTTGATCTTTGTATCGAGTATCCCATCTTTGTTGAGCCCATCAGTGCAGGCAGACTGAGGGAACTGAATAATCCCATTGGAAATTCCTCAATGAATATTCCTGATTTCAGAGAAACATAGAGTGACCAGGAACTGCAGGTGTTTGTTTGTAGAAAGAGACGCAAAGTGCTGGAGTAACTCAACAGGTCAGGCAGCATCTCTGGAGTGGTGACGTTTAGGGTCGAGACCTTTTGGTTTAGTATTTAGTTTAGTTTAGAGATACAGCCGGAAACACCGAGTCCACACAGACCAGCGATCCCCACACATTAACACTATCCTACACACACTAGGGACAATTTACAATTGTACCGAAGCCAGATAACCTACAAACCTGCGCGTCTTTGGAGTGTGGGAGGAAACGGGAGATCCCGGAGTAAACCCACGCAGGTCACGGGGAGAACGTACAAACTCCGTGCAGACGGCACCCGTTGTCAGGATCGAACCAGGGACTCCAGTGCTGAAAGGCAGCAACTCTACCGCTGCGCCACCGTGCCGCCCTCCTTTGGGCTGATTTTAAGGAGGGAAAGGTGAAAAAGGGGGAAAGGCAGGAAAAAGTGTGGTGGGTAATAGGGGGACAGAATATAATTATAAGAGCAGAATATATGCTACAGAATATAAGAGGTTTGAATTGCGGATTGTGAAGAGGGAGGAGAATGGCAGGGAGGGTGGGAGTCCAGGTGGGGCCCAGGAGATGGAATGGGGAGGGGGGGGGGGGTAAAAAGGAGAGCAGTGTAGTGAAGAGAGAGGAGGGGGCTTGGGAGAGTTAGTTACAGGTTCCCTAAAATTGGAGAATTCAATGGCTAATTGTAGGCTAATTGTAGGCTAATTTGACATTTCAAATCCTTTTATTTTAGACATTAAAGATACAACGTGGCAAGAGGCCCTTCGGCCCACTGAGTCCACGCTGACCAACAATCACCCAGTACACTAGAACTACCCGAAACATCGGGACAATTTCAAAAGCCAATTAACCCACAAACCTGCACATCTTTGGAGCGCGAGGGAGGAAACTGAAGCAGGGAGAACGTACAGACAGCACCCGGAGTCAGGATCGAACATGGGGCTCTAGTGCTGTGAGACAGTAGTAACACCACTGTGCCACTGTGCCTCTACTCTGTACAAAGTTTTGGAATTACAAGTACTCACACCCTGGAATTTCATAGGGAACGCTTTGCCTGAGGAAGAGGAGTTTTCTATAATGAGAACTATTATGAGAATAAGAACAGTAATTTGCATGACAACCTTTCTAAGAAAGCAAGGAATATAAACTGCATGTTATCCTATTTTCATTACATAAGTACTAATCTTCCAATTAGTCATCCACTTACTAGAGAATATTTCTCAGAAGTGGCATACTATAAACTCTTTCGGCAATCCCAAGGAGACAATATTATTTCCTGATACATAGCAAATTGCATCATGGTACCTCTCCAAGCAATGTGGCATTGAATGACGTGAGCATTTTTAAGACATAAACATTTAAGATATTAATGGTTCCGTCATGCTAGAGGCAGAAAACATGTTCCCGATGTTGGGGGAGTCCAAAACCAATAGGCAATAGACAACAGGTGCAGGAGTAGGCCATTCGGCCTTCGAGCCAGCACATTCAATGTTCGTGGCGTGATCATCCCCAATCAATACCCCGTTCCTGCCTTCGCCCCATATCCCCTGGACCGCTATTTTAAGAGCCCTATCTAGCTCTCTCTTGAAAGCATCCAGAGAACCGGCTCCATCGCCCTCTGAGGCAGAGAATTCCACAGACTCACCACTCTTGTGAGAAAAAGTGTTTCCTTCATCTCCGTTCTAAATGGCTTACTCCTTATTCTTAAACTGGTCTGGACTCCCCAACATCGGGAACATGTTCCTGCCTCTAGCATGTCCAAACCCTTAACAATCTTATATGTTCAATGAGATATCCTCTCATCCTTCTAAACTCCAGAGTGTACAAGCTCAGCTGCTCCATTCTCGCAGCATATGACAGTCCCGCCATCCCGGGAATTAACCTTGTAAACCTACGCTGCACTCCCTCAATAGCAAGAATGTCCTTTTCCTCAAATTAGGAGACCAAAAACTGCACATATACTCCAGGTGTGGTCTCACTAGGGCTCTGTACAACTGCCAGAAGGACCTCTTTGCTCCTATATTCTGATTCCTCTTGTTATAAAGGCCAACATGCCCATTCGCTTTCTTCACTGTCTGCTGTCTTGCATGCTTACTTTCATAGACTGATGTAAAGGACCCCCAGATCCCGTTGTACTTCCCCTTTTCCCAACTTGACGCCATTTAGATAGTAATCTGCCTTCCTGTTTTTGCCTACCAAAATGGATAAACTCACATTTATCGCATTAAACTTCATCTGCCATGCTCTGCCAGGGGCCACAGTGTAAGAATAAGGGGTAAAGCCATTTAGAACGAGATGAGGAAACACTTTTTCGCACAGAGTTTGTGAATCTGTGGAATTCTCTGCTTCAGAGGGCGGTGGAGGGCCGGTTCTCTGGATACTTTCAAGAGAGAGCTAGATAGTGCTCTTAAAGATTGTAGTAAGTCAGGGGATATGGAGAGAAGGCAGGAACGGCGTTACTGTGTAGATGATCAGACCATGATCACATTGAATGGCGGTGTTGTTCTAGAAGGGCTGAATTACCTACTCCTGCACCTATTGTCTATTGTCTATTTTGATGCATCTTCTTTTTGTTACAATGTATAAAATTATGAGGTGCATAGACAGGGTAGACAGTCAGAACCTTAATCCAGGGTGGAAAAGTCAAAGACCAGAGGGCATAGCTTTATGATGAGAGGGGCTAGATTTAAAGGCGATGCGTGGGGCAAGTTGTTTTTTACACAGACAGTGGTGGATGCCTAGAACATGCAGCAAGGGGTGTTGGTGAAGGCAGATACGATTGTGGCATTTAAGAGGCTTTTAGGTAGACATGGATGTGCATGGAATGGAGGGATATGGATCACGTGCAGGCAGGGAAGATTAATTTAGGGAAACAAGGAAGAAGGGTCCCGACCCGAAATGTCACCTATTCTTTCCACCGAGCTGCCTGACCCGCTGAGTTCCTCCAGTACAAAGGAACTGCAGATGCTAGATTACCAAAAAAAGACACAACGTGCTGGAATAACTCCAGTCCAGGAATAACTCCAGGAATGAGTGAGTTAGCATATGATGGGCGTTGGACAGCACTGGGTCGCTACTCGCTGGAGTTTAGAAGATCGAGGGCGGACCTCATTGAAACTTACAGAATAATGAAAGGCATAGATAGAGTGGGTGTGGAGAGGATGTTTCCACTGGTGGGAGAGTCGAGGACCAGAGGCCATAGCCTCAGAATTAAAGGGCGCTCTTTGAGAAAGGAGGTGAGGAGGAACTTGTTTAGTCAGAGGGTAGTTAATCTGTGGAACTCATTGCCACAGAGGGCTGTGGAGGCCAAGTCAGTGTATATTTTTAAGGCAGAGATAGACAAATTCTTGATTAGAATGGGTGTCAAGGGTTATGGTGAGAAGGCATGAAAATGGGATTAGGAGGCAGAGATCAGCCATGATTGAATGGCGGAGTAGACTCGATGGGCTGAATGGCCTATTCTACTCCTATAACTTGTGAACTCAGCAAGTCAGGCAGTTCTCTGGAGAACATGTATAGGTGGCTTTTCAGGTCGAGACCCTTCTCCAGACTGATGGCATAATTAAATTAGTTAAACCAGCCATCATCTTTGGCACTGACATTATGGGCCAACGTTCTCCGTCCCTGTGCTGACCTGTCTATGATCTATGTTACCAAGAACAAAAATATATAACATTTAATGGGCTTTCTAAGCCATGCTGTGACCATTCTAGGATTGTAAATGTTACCACTTGTTTTCTCGTATCACCAGCGATCTTAAAGCTTTTTCTGTGGTCGCTTCTTGAAGGGAAGGATGGATGGATGTTCAGGAGGTTCGGCAGGTCACTGGTAGAAAGGAAGGGAGCGCCATCAATTCTGCAGAGTGGGTTCAGCGATGGCAGTGTGATAGCTGCCGTACGTTCCAGAGTGCTGGCTATATATTAATTAAACCGTGTATAAAGTGTATAAAATCATGAGAGGAATAAAGGTAGATGCACAAAGTCTGTCTGAAGAAGGGTTTCGGCCGAAACGTTGCCTATTTCTTTCGCTCCATAGATGCTGCTGCACCCGCTGAGTTCTCCAGCATTTTTGTGTACCTTCGATTTTCCAGCATCTGCAGTTCCTTCTTAAGCACAGAATCTCTTGCCTAGAGTAAGGGAATCGAGGATCAGAGATTTAGGTTCAAGTTGAAGGG